>NC_056445.1:15485944-15785944 GCF_018296145.1 Oncorhynchus tshawytscha
CACACCACTACTATAAGCATGGAAAAACACTGTCTGGAAGTGAGCTCAAGTGAATCAATGATTTCCTCATCAAAATCACAAGCTACACCAGTACATAGAGATCAAATATATCATCTGTGGTCGGATAAGGGGGAAAAAAACATTCTGTCGTTCATTGATTGGGATGGTAGCAAGTTTTAAGTTCCTCGGCATACACATCACAGACAAACTGAATTGGTCCACTCACACAGACAGCATCGTGAAGAAGGCGCAGCAGCGCCTCTTCAACCTCAGGAGGCTGAAGAAATTTGGCTTGTCACCAAAAGCACTCACAAACTTCTACAGATGCACAATCGAGAGCATCCTGGCGGGCTGTATCACCGCCTGGTACGGCAACTGCTCCGCCCTCAACCGTAAGGCTCTCCAGAGGGTAGTGAGGTCTGCACAACGCATCACCGGGGGCAAACTACCTGCCCTCCAGGACACCTACACCACCCGATGTTACAAGAAGGCCATAAAGATCATCAAGGACATCAACCACCCGAGCCACTGCCTGTTCACCCCGCTATCATCCAGAAGGCGAGGTCAGTACAGGTGCATCAAAGCTGGGACCGAGAGACTGAAAAACAGCTTCTATCTCAAGGCCATCAGACTGGTAAACAGCCACCACTAACATTGAGTGGCTGCTGCCAACACACTGACACTGACTCAACTCCAGCCACTTTAATAATGGGAATTGATGGGAAATGATGTAAATATATCACTAGCCACTTTAAACAATGCTACCTTATATAATGTTTACATACCCTACATTATTCATCTCATATGCATACGTATATACTGTACTCTATATCATCTACTGCATCTTTATGTAATACATGTATCACTAGCCACTTTAACTATGCCACTTTGTTTACATACTCATCTCATATGTATATACTGTACTCGATATCAGCTACTGTATCTTGCCCATGCTGCTCTGTACCATCACTCATTCATATATCCTTATGTACATATTCTTTATCCCCTTACACTGTGTATAAGACAGTAGTTTTGGAATTGTTAGTTAGATTACTTGTTGGTTATTACTGCATTGTCGGAACTAGAAGCACAAGCATTTCGCTACACTCGCATTAACATCTGCTAACCATGCGTATGTGACAAATAAAATTTGATTTGATTTGATTTGCCCTAAACATAAATTGCTGTGTCGGCCTTCATTATCAGACGAATAATGGAGCAGGATTGGTGAGAGGTAGCAGGTTGCAAGATAAATAGAATGGAGCCTACCTTTTCAGAGCCTATGTTTTTTTTTTTTTTATCTCTATTTTTGTATTTGTTTATCTGTTGCCCTATTCCGATGATCTCTTTAACTATGGAAGTATCTAACCATGCGGACATGTCCGATGAAATCATTGGATATCCAGCACCAACAAATTACCTACACGTGAAAGAAAGAAGATAAACTGAAAGAATTCATGTACATTTGAACTATGGTGAACTCTGCAGCATGTAGGAGAGACAACAGCACCACCTAGTGGAACGTCTAGGACAGAAACAGAGATATTACACGAATCTGCCGATGTGACTTCAACATGTAAAAAAAAAATCGAACTCTTTTGTAACAACACAATTGTCAAACACATTTACCAATTGTTGTATTGTTCACAATAGTCGTTTTTGTTTTGTTTATTTATTACATATCGGTATTGTCGAATAAACATATCTGAAAAGACCAGGACATGTAACATCAGTATCACATGAGCAGTGTGTGCATTTAAAGGTCGACCAGCCAGGAAGTTGAGGTAGCTAGCTAGCATAGCTATGTTATCCATTTTGCCATCATAATGGGATAGTATAAGATAACCTGCATGTTGAATGAGAGCATGACTACTTTTAAAGAGTTCTGTCATTACTCATAAAAACGTCTGCATCTAAAGCAGGTAGGTTTTAGGCTTAGCCAAATAGCCAGCCATTCAAGCTGGACTGATGCAGTTTCGCTTGAGTCGCCTACTAGTCAGTTTCTAAACCTGTACTGTCTTGGTAGTAGTGCTGTGTGGTATGGTTTGACAGGGCCAGGACAATTACAGAGCTAAATCCTGTGGTGTTATTAGATTGGATGATCATCAAGGACAACAACCACCGGAGCCACTGCCTGTTCACACTGCTATCATCCAGAAGGCGAGGTCAGTACAGGTGCATCAAAGCTGGGACTGAAAGATTGAGAAACAGCTTCTATTGCAAGGCCATCAGACTGCTAAACAGCAATCGCTAACTCAGAGAGGCTGCTGCCTACATTGAGACCCAATCACTGGACACTTTAATAAATGGATCACTAGTCACTTTAAACAATGCCACATTAAATGTTTACATATCTTACATTACTCATATCACATGTATATACTGTATTTTATACCATCTACTATGCTGCTCGGCCATCGCTCATCCTTATACTTCTACCTGGCTATTCTTTAAAAATGCCTTCCTCACCATCTTAAATAAGCATGCCCCTCTCAAAAAATGTACAACTTGGAATAGATATAGTCCTTGGTTCACGCCAGACCTGTCTGCCCTTGACCAGCACAAAAACATCCTGTGGCGTTCTGCTAAGGCAAGCTTTTTCAAACAGAAATTTGCATCCTGTAGTACTAACTCAAAAAAGTTCTGGGACACTAAAGTCCATGGAGAATAAGAGCACCTCCTCCCAGCTGCCCACTGCTCTGAGGCTAGGAAACATTGTCACCACCGATAAATCCGCTATAATTGAGAATTTCAATAAGCATTTCTCTACGGCTGTCCATGCTTTCCACATGGCTACCCCAACCCCGGTCAACTGCCCGGCACCTTCCACAGCAACCCGCCAAAGCCCCCACCATTTCTCCTTTACCCAAATCCAGATAGCCGATGTTCTGAAAGAGCTGCAAAATCTGGACCCCTACAAATCAGCTGGGCTAGACAATCTGGACCCTCTCTTTCTAAAATGATCTGCCAAAATTGTTGCAACCCCTATTACTAGCCTGTTCAACCTCTCTTTCGTATCGTCTGAGATTCCCAAAGATTGGAAAGCTGCTGCGGTCATCCCCCTCTTCAAAGGGGGTGACACTCTAGACCCAAACGGCTACAGACCTATATCTATCCTACCCTGTCTTTCTAAGGTCTTCGAAAGCCTAGTTAACAAACAGATTACTGACCATTTCGAATCCCACCATACCTTCTCCGCTATGCAATCTGGTTTCACCTGCCCGCTCGTCCAGCATCACTACTCTGGACGGCTCTGACTTAGAATACGTGGACAACTACAAATACCTAGGTGTCTGGTTAGACTGTAAACTCTCCTTCCAGACACACATTAAGCATCTCCAATCCAAAATTAAATCTAGAATGGGCTTCCTATATCGCAACAAAGCATCCTTCACTCATGCTGCCAAACACCCTCGTAAAACTGACCATCCTACCGATCCTCGACTTCGGTGATGTCATCTATAAAATAGCCTCCAACTCTACTCAACAATCTGGATGCAGTCTATCACAGTGCCATCTGTTTTGTCACCAAAACCCCATACACTACCCACCATTGCGACCTGTACACTCTTGTTGGTTGGCCCTCGCTTTCATACTCGTCGCCAAACCCACTGGCTACAGGTTATCTACAAGTCTCTGCTAGGTAAAGCCCCGCCTTATCTCAGCTCACTGGTCACCATAGCAGCATCCACTCGTAGCACGCGCTCCAGCAGGTATATCTCACTGGTCACCCCCAAAGCCAATTCCTCCTTTGGGCGTCTTTCCTTCCAGTTCTCTGCTGCCCATGACTGGAACGAATTGCAAAAATCTCTGAAGCTGGAGACTCACATCTCCCTTACTAGCTTTAAGCACCAGCTGTCAGAGCATTTTACAGATCACTGCACCTGTACTTAGCCTATCTGTAAACAGCCCATCTATCTATCTACCTACCTCATCCCCATACTGGTATTTATTTATTTATTTATTTTGCTCCTTTGCACCCCAGTATCTCTACCTGCACATTAATCTTCTGCCGATCTACCATTCCAGTGTTTAATTGCTATATTGTAATTACTTCGCCACCATGGCCTATTTATTGCCTTAACTCCCTTATCTTACCTCATTTGCACTCACTGTATATAGACTTTTTGTTTTCTTTTGTTTTACTGTATTATTGACTGTATGTTTTGTTTATTCCATGTGTAACTCTGTGTTGTTCTATGTGTCCAATTGCTACGCCTTATCTTGACCAGGTCGCCGTTGCAAATGAGAACTTGTTCTCAACTAGCCTACCTGGTTAAATAAAGGTTAAATAAAAATAAGTACGTATTCTCATTAACCCAATTAGATTTGTGTGTATTAGGTAGTTGTTGGGGTATTGTTACATTACTTGTTATATATTACTGCACTGTCGGAACTAGAAGCACAAGCATTTCACTACACTCGCATTACCATCTGTGTATGTGACCAATAAAATATTATTTGAATGGGCTGGTATGCCTTGGGAACACAGCTTGCTTACATTCTCACTTTTCTGTTTTCCCCTAGTTACCACAGCCACAAAGTCAGAATTGACTATATCTTAAAAACGCATTAAAATAATTAGGTTTGGTTTAACACTCACATTTTAAGAAGATAAATTGTAGAACTAGACAGGGTTTGTGGCTGTGGTGACTAGTGATGACCCTTTATTCTCAACCCCCCCTCTAGGTTTGCTGGGGGAAATATGCTGGGACTTGTAGGCGTCATAGGGGGTGACCTCCATGCTACGTCTGGGAGACTCCTGAGATGCACCTTGAGGTCTTCAACAGTCCAACAGACTTCTGGCTCCACACACCACCCCCAGAGGGCATGGCTCGCCTCACAGGCACCCCTCTGTGTACACCATACCCCTAAACATAGGACAGGGCTATATGGCCCTTTTACACACCCGCAACAGACACTGGGGAGTTCCCGTGGCCCCTTCTCCCTACCCCTTTTCACCCAGAGGGTCGCCCTCTCCCAGGGGCCCAACACCTCCACAGCCAAGATCAGGCTGCGAACGCGGCTGGTGGTCACCCTGCTGTTCGGCGGGGGTCTGCTTGGCACCTGGTGGTACGTGCGAAACGAGAAGCGGCAAAATCACCGAATGCAGCGTATAGAGCAGTTGAAAAAGGTGGCCCTGGGCCAGGGAGACTTCAGCCTCCTCGACCATAGGGGGCACCGCAGGACCAAGAGAGACTTCCTGGGTCGCTGGGTGCTCCTCTACTTTGGCTTCACCCACTGCCCTGACATCTGCCCCGAAGAGCTGGATAAGATATCTGCTGTGGTCAGCGCTCTGGACAAGGACCGGTCTCTCCCCGCGGTCCAACCGCTATTTGTGACGGTCGACCCAGAACGAGACGACGTGGCAGCCCTGGAGAGGTACGTGAAGGACTTCCACCCCCGGCTGATCGGCCTGACGGGTACCCCAGAGGAGGTGAAGGTGGCAGGGAAGGACTACAGGGTGTACGCCAGCCCTGGACCGAAGGATGAGGACGGGGACTATATAGTGGACCACACCATCCTCATCTACCTGGTCAACCCAGATGGGCTGTTCCTGGACTATTACAACAGAATGAAGGACGACGTGCAGATCGCTGAGAGCGTCAGGAACCATATGAAGAGCTACGTCAAACTCTCTGAATGAATGACGGTAACCACACCAACAAGACTGTATCAAAGGCCTTTAGTATGTTACACTTAAGCTGAACCCGATGTCCAGATAACAATAATCCTCCATCAGAAATGAGGCCCTGTGAATTGTTCTCAGACTAGACTGAACCACAACAATATGGACGCTTCGTCCAAGCTATGGTGATTCTGTGTGTGCAATAAATTGTTTTTGTCTGACACCAATAATGGTTAGGATATGAAATTGTCTTCATACTAGTCTTTTGTCAAGGGCACTACAATCACTAGTATACAGACACTAGTAGGTGTTGCAATATTGAAAGTGTCTTCATATAATCTTTGTAAAATCTACATGCTCGTTTTATTTTATACACGTTTTTGGCCATTGTAAAAGAATCTATATCATTTCCTTACAAACCAGTGAAACATAATTTCCCAATTTAGGTTGTTCTCTTGAATGAAAGAAAAATGATCACATTTTCTTAAAAGTCCTCTCATCTGATATAGAAAATGTATGAGTTCTACACCACTTGGACAAATATGCAAATAAAAACCAACGTATAGAATTGTCATGGATACAGGGGCAAACATTGTGAACAGGGTGATAATTCTTAGGGTATGTTGGTAGTGTTGACTGACCCTGAGTGCCACATCTGGTAAATATATTGTGTAGATGCAGGTGAATGAGGTAAAGAGAGATTATTTCTCTTGACAGAACCAGAGGAATAAACAGACATGATACACACAGACAAGACATAGAGGACAGAGACACCAAAGATCAAACAATAGACAGGGGGTTGAAATTAAAGAGCAAGTACGTGAGGAGAGAATAGGTGCAGCCAGGTTGTTGATAGAGCAGGTCAGTACCAGTGGTCCAGTAGGCACAAGTGGCGTCACACACAGGAGTGCGTACCACGTTTCAGAGTAATGGGTCTCTAGTCCCCCACGGAGTCAGTAGGAGGCAAGAGCACACACACACACAGGATCAGGAGATGTCTGGGTCATATAGGGTCAGAGGTTGCTGCAGGGGCTTTCTTGAATCGTTGGTTGGCCCGGTGTTTGCTGAGCAGAGTGAGTCCCATGGTGTCGATGCTTTCCTCGAGACCCTCACTCCTGTCGATCTCCAGTGTGTAGTCGTTGGCCTGAAGAGGAGAGAGCATGATAATAACCTGATGGCAGTGTCCTGATGGTAGAGTAATGGGAGTTACTGTAGACAAATACACCTTGAACTAGAAGCTATCAAACTCATTAGTCATACAATAAAATCAAGTATCTCGAAATATCAAGTGTTCAGTGTCAAGACTAAACTCCAGACAGTGGCTGATTATTCTTGATTAGATTGAATGAATTGAATACAGCACAATCACACACACACACTCACCAGTTGAAGGGAAGCCAGCATGTACTTGCAGGCCTCGAAGTTGTCCATGCCGTGGACTATAGAGGAGAAGGTCCTCCTCTGGCCCACACTGCTCAAAGCTGCTACGATCCTGTCCCCATAGTCATGGATGTCAAAGGTAGCACGCACCTCCTACAGAGACATGGGGTCAGGAGGTTTAGCCAACACTAGAAATCACCAACGGGGTGAACAATGATATCATTTTCCATTAGAATAGAATAGATACTTGATCTACAGCTAAATGTCTGGAAAGTAAGCCATTGAATCTTACCTGATAGGTGAGTTCCGGTCGTATTTTATCCTCCCATTCCTTCACTCTTTTCGACAGCGCCGTCTCCTGGGCATAACCCTGGGAGTTCACTAGGAACTGCTCCTGAAATATGAAGGAAGTGTGGTGGGGGGGGCATCAGGAACATCAGTGACTAGCTACACAGAACCCTCTAGTATTTCTCACTGTAACATGACCCAGAAAGACTGGCTCATTGAGCCCGTATATACGTACCACACTCTTCTTCACCAGGTCTTCGTAACTCAGTCCGTCCATGTCTGCCCCTGGCAGTGACAGAAACATTGTAAACATACTCAGAACTATACCATCTTTGCCTAGGATTGCCTACAGTGTCTTAAAACTTTCCTGAGTTTTGGTTTTAACATCTGTGTTTTGTGTTGTCAAGTAACATATCATTGTGGAGTGACACTAATACATTAGTCCAACTCTACAGTCACACAGTCGAGACCTCATGGCTCTGTTTACACCTTGCCTTAAAATATGTGCAGTTAATAGCAGGAGTGAATGTGGTCTGAGAGATAGAAAGACAGACAGGACAGTGTCTACCTGGTACGAAGTCCTGTCCACTCAGGAAGTCGGCCGGGGCTTCATCAGTCAAAGGGTCATGTTCGTTGTCAGAGAGGTCATCGAGCAGGCCTAGCAGGTCGTGGTGTCTGAGGCCCTCTAACTCCTCCTCCCTCTCTTCTCTCTCGTCCAGCTGCAGGTACGTCCTTCTCAGCTCCTCGTCAGACACAAACACACCCTGTAAGGGCAAAAGGTTGTATGTTCAGTACATAAAAACAGCAACAAATGCTTCGTGCATCATGACCCATAGCAGTACAAACACATACTGTTTTTCCAAGAATCCTCTTCCGGGTCTTCAGCTTGTCTTTCATTTGACTCATATAGATGTACTTCAAGTCTGTAACAGAAATACCACTTGCTGTAAGCGCCAAATAATAGAGGGTTCAAAAGATAACGCCTCTATCTCCTGTCATTTAGTTATGAGATCCACCCTTACCTGTATACGTGGGTCCATTCTTTAGCCTGGGTTCACGGGGGTCATCTGCAACAAGAGGAGGCATTTGTCAGGCATATTCCATCCGAGTCACAGTCTTCATAAAAACACCAACACACACTACTTACAGGTGCCAGTGTACCAGGTCCAGAAGTCTTGCAGCGCAGAGAGGCCTTTCCTTTTCCGCTTCCCAGAATCATCCAAACCCGGAGGAACCTTATAACATTTTCCTATGGCGAAAGAACACACATTTAACACAGACAGGACCCCTCATAGAAAATACACTGACATCCTCTCAGTGAGTAAGAGTCAGTTGGACAGCATCCCATCGATAGGAAAATGTTTCCTCACCTGTTTTCAGAGGCTTGTCCTCACCGACTGTATCATAAAGGTCATGTAACATCCACATGTTTGCCCGCATCACAACAATCATCACATCACAAAGACAACAACAAAAAACTAAGTGCGCACTAGAATGGTTATTTTTTATCTCGAAATGTATGGTGGTTAATCCCCCGTGTCTGTGGTTGTGACGGGTAACCGTACAGTCTGGGCCCTCACCTCCTCCTTCCTCTGTTTCTTCTGCTCCTCCTCAGAGAGCTGCTGGACTCCTCCCCTCTCCCTCAACAGCCTCCCTTCACTGGGGGCCTGGGAGAGAGCAAGTTAGAACACACGGATACAAGACATCAATAAACAGAACACATGATAATACAAAATCGAACACAATTCAACACAAGGTCCCATAAAAGGGCTACAATAAAGGGGTTACTAGCTGCAATGGAACTAGGCATGTGTGAAACCTACAGTTCCTATGCAGGTATGCATGTATATACAGTGCATTTGGAAAGTATTCAAAACCATGGTCTTATTCCACATTTTGTTGTATTTCAGCCTGAATTCAAAATCTATTAAATACCCCATAATGACAAAGTGAAAAAAATGCTGTCTTTTTTCAAATTTATTGAAAATGAAATACAGAAATATCTCATTTATATAAGTATCCACACTCCTGAGTTAACACGTTAGAATCACCTTTGGCAGCGATTATAGATGTAAGTATTTTTGGGTAAGTATCTAAGCGCTTTGCACACTTGGATTGTACAATATTTGCCAATAATTTTTTTCTACATTCTTCAAGCTCTGTCAGATTGGTTGTTGACCATTGCTAGACAACCATTTTCATGTCTTGCCTTAGCTCTACAAGCAGATTTAAGTCAAAAATGTAATTCAGCCACTCAGGAAGATTCAGTGTCTTCTTGGTAAGCAACTCCAGTATAGATTTGACCTTGTGTATTAGGTTTTTGTCCTACTGAAAGGTGAATTGTTCTCCCAGTGTCTGGTGGAAAGCAGACTGAACCAAGTTTTCTTCTAGGATTTTGCCTGTGCTTAGTTCCATTCCATTGATTTTTTATCCTCAAAAACCCCTTAGTCCTTAACGATTACAAGCATACCCATAACATGATGCAGCCACCAATATGGTTCAAAATATGGAGAGCAGTACTAAGTAATGTGTTGTATTAGATTTGCCCCAAACATGACATGTATTCCGGACAAAAGGTGAATTGCTTTGCCACACTTTTTGCAGTATTACTTTAGTGCCTTATTGCAAACAGGATGCATGATTTGGAATATTTGTATCCTCTATAGATTTCCTTCGTTTCGCTCTGTCAATTAGGTTAGTATTGTAGAGTAACTACAATGTTGTGGATCCATGCTCAGTTTTCTCCTATCACAGCCACTAAACTATGTAGCTGTTTTAAAGCCCCCATTGGCCTCATGATGAAATCCCTGAGCAGTTTCCTTCCTGTCCGGAAACTGAGATAGGAAGGACGCCTGTATCTTTGTAGTGACTGGGTGTATAATTAATAACTTCACCATGTCCAAAGGGATATTCAATGTCTGCTTTTTATTTATTTTCTACCCATCTACCAATAGGGGACCTTTGCGAGGCATTGGAAACCTCCCTGGTGATGCAATTGGTATTGCACTCCACACTGCCCTTTTCCACCTAGACAAAAGGAACACCTATGTGAGAATACTATTCATTGACTACAGCTCAGCGTTCAACACCATAGTGCCCTCAAAGCTCATCACTAAGCTAAGGACCCTGGGACTAAACACCTCCCTCTGCAACTGGATCATGGACTTCCTGATGGGCCTTACCACCCCCAGGTGATAAGGGTAGGTAACAACACATCCGCCACGCTAATCCTCAACACAGGGGCCCCTCAGGGGTCCGTGCTCAGTCCCCTCCTGTACTCCCTGTTCACTCATGACTCCACGGCCAGGCACGACTCCAACACCATCATTAAGTTTTGCCGACAGTGGTAGGCCTGATCACCGACAACAACGAGACAGCCTATAGGGAGGAGGTCAGAGACCTGGCCGTGTGGTGCCAGGACAAGAACCTCTCCCTCAACGTGATCAAGACAAAGGAGATGATTGTGGACTACATGAAAAAGGAGGACCGAGCACGCCTCCATTCTCAAGGATGGGGATGTAGTGGAGCAAGTTGAGAGTTTCAAATTCCTTGGTGTCCACATCACCAACAAACTGTCATGTCCAAACACACTAAGACAGTCGTGAAGAGGGCATGACAACACCTACTCCCCCTCACAAGACTGAAAAGATTTAGCATGGTTCCTCAGATCCTCAAAAGGTTCTACAGCTGCACCATCGAGAGCATCCTGACTGGTTCACTGCCTGGTATGGCATCACTGCCTGGTATGGCAACTGCTCGGCCTCCAACCACAAGGCTCTACAGAGGGTAGTGCATACGGCCCAGTACATCACTGGGGCCAAGCTTCCTGCCATCCAGGACCTCTATACCAAGCAGTGTCAGAGGAAGGCCCTAAAAATGGCTAGATAACAGCTAACGTTACATTATACCATATCCGTTAGGTGCTAGACTCCAGCCACCCTAGTCATAGACTGTTCTCTCTGCTACCACACGGCAAGCGGTACCGGAGCACCAAGTCTAGGTCCAAGAGGCTTCAAAACAGCTTCTACCCCCAAGCCATAAGACTCCTGAACATCTAATCAAATGGCCACCCAGACTATTTGCATTGCCCCCCCCTTACACTACTGCTACTCTCTGTTGTTATCATCTATGCATAGTCCCTTTAATAACTCTACCTACATGTACATATTACCTCAACTAATCTTGTTATTTAACTGCTGCTCTTTAATTACTTGTTCCTTTTATTTCTTATTATTTATTTTTTACTGCATTGTTGGTTAGGGACTCGTAAATAAGCATTTCACTAAGGTGAAACTTAAACCTGTTGTATTCGGCGCATGTGACTAATACAATTTGATTTGATAAGCAGATGTTTACTGCTGAACTTAGGCTTGCCATAACAAAGGGCTTGAATACTTATTGACTCAAAACATTTCAGCTTTTCATTTCTTATTCATTTATGAAAATTTCAGAAAACACAATTCTACTTTGACATTATGAGGTATTGTGTGTTTTAAATTCAGGCTGTGACAACAAAATGTGGAAAAAGTCAAGGGGTGTGAATACTTTCTGAAGGCAATATATATCTATATATATATATATATCTATATATATATATCTATATATATCTATATATATATATAGATATATATATGTATGTGTGTGTGTAAGAGAGAGATATTTCTACGTTCCTACCTGGTGTCTGTCAATATGTTCCTCAGGTCCCTGGTCCATCTCCATCCCGTTGTCCTCCAGGGTCAGGAAGTTCTCCGAACCGGCATCAGCACCATCGTCCCCGGCAACGCCCGACATGGCATCCCCTGCTGCAAGCTCTGCGTCATCTGGACACACAACAACAATAAGGAAGTCAACACCCGGCCATAGCTTAGAAATACACATTAAAGAACTGTATATTCCATTTGAGCTGGTCCTTGCAACATGGTATGGGATTTAGTGCTCTGTTGGAGGCAAAACACATCACAAATGCCCCCAGAGAAACCAAATCTATGGGGTGTTTTCTATGATCAGTCGGCTGTTTTGGCTTGATTACAGTTGTGTACAGTATATAGACCTAGACACAGTAATGTACAACTGTCGATATACTGTATCCATCTCTACCTTGGTGCCCGAACAGGGTGACGGGGACCAGGGGTGCGTCAGACAGGGCGTCCCTGAGGAAGTGGGACTGAGAGGAGGCCAGGAAGAGGCGGATGATACCCAGGGAGTCCGGAGTGAACGTGTTCATCCTGAAGTCCTTACAGCTGCCCAGCACCTCTCCTTTCAGACTGCAGCACATACAAACAGGGAAAATACACAAACAAACATTGATACGACAGCCCTCTGAAGTAATGTGTTCCATCAAAAAGTAAGGCTGCTACATATGGCAAGGCTTATAATGTTTCATAGTTATTCTACAGAAAAGTTCATCATGTTGAGGGCGGTTTAGGCCGTGGACTTGGAACCCACCTAATGAGAAGCAGCTTCTGTTTCTCAAACGCCTCAGGAGGAATCAGAGACTCTGAGGGAAGAGGGGCCACGTCCACATTCTAAGGAACACACAGGGCAATAATTTACACAGATAGAATTATGGATACATACACACACACACACACAAATAATTTAGTCTGATTGAAACACCAATCAATATATTGTACATTCTAGGGGGGCATTTATAAAGGGTTAAATGCCTCATTCTTTTGACTGCAGAGACATCTGTTGGGGACAAACTGGGGGAACAACAAACACTAACAGTGTTGGCCTCTATTCCATCCTCGCCCAACTCACCGCCCCCAGATGTCAGCTCCGTGCCATCCTCTCCAGATGTCACTGCTCGTTTATCTTTCCTGAAAATGACAGGTACAAATCCCTTTAACTCAATGGGAAAGGAAGTGAAGAAGCAGAGCAGCATGAAGACTGGTGGCTTGAGTGGGCCTGTGTGTGTTCACAGGGAGCGAGGCAGGGTACAGTGCCTTCCGAAAGTATTCATACCCCTTGACTTATTCCACATTGTGTTGCGCTACAGCCGGAATTCAAAATTGATTCAATCTAAAAATGTGGATTGTACAATATTTTCACATTATTTTTTAAATTCTTCAAACTTTATCAAGTTGGTTGTTGATCATTGCTAGACAGACATTTTCAGGCCTTGCCATAGATTTTAAAGCCAATTTAAGTCTACTATAACTAGGCCAATGCTTTGTCTTCAGGACATAAAGTTATTTTATTTGACATATTTGTTTGCAGTTTTACTTTAGATGCAAACAGGATGCATGTTTTGGAATATTTATATTTTGTACAGGCTTCCTTCTTTTCACTGCCTTTCTGTGTTTGAAATTCACTGCTCGACTTTGGAACCATACAGATCATTTTATGTGTGTGGTACAGAGATGAAGTAGTCATTCAAAAATCACGATAAGCACATATTTACTCCTGAACTTATTTATGCTGGCCATAAATGGGTTGAATAGTTATTGACTCAAGACATTTCAGCTTTTAATTTCTTATTTATTTGTAAAAATGTCTAAAAACATAATTCCACTTTGACATTATGGGGTATTGTGTGTAGGCCAGTGACAAAATCTCAACTTAATCCATTTTTAATTCCGGCTGTAACAACAAAATGTGGAAAAAGTCAAGGGGTGTGAATACTTTCTGAAGGCACTGCACTTACTTCTTGTTTCTGTCATTGATGTAGTCCAGAGTTTGGTACACCAGGTTGTACAAATGCTCCACCTGAATCAAACAATAATAACAAAATAATGCATTTTAATAAAGTGTTTCCCCTATATTGATTTAGCAGCAGCTGCCTGCTAAATTGTTGCCTCCCCCCAAAAAAATGTGATAAAAGAATTATATGATTTTGTTTTGAAAAAAAATTGAGGAATGGAAAACTTTGTGTAAACTGAAATCACTTAAGCCAGATATAAACTGTGTAGAAAAGATAATGGACCTATACGTTTAAAAAAGAATAATATCATCTTTGAGAACTAACCATCACTAAAATAAAAACTAGACAGTCATGCAGTTGACTAGACAGTTGATTTTGTTATAATGTTTGAGTCACTCAGATAGATTGCATAAGCCATGGCAAAAAGTGTAGAATTGCAGAAAATGAACTTTAAAACTGCAATTTATCTCAGCCCCATGGCAAAATGTGTAGAAGAATTGAAGGAAATTAACTTTAAAACTGAATGTTCTCTCTCTCAGCCTGTCAGCCCCTTGACAAGATGTGTAGAATTGCAGGAAACAAGTTTTAAAACTGTAAAATTCTCTGGATCACATAGTTACTTTTGGACAACAAGTCAGGAATATTATATGAAACCAGCCTATGATGTTCTTCTTTTCTACCAAACAACTTCTCACCTTCTTGCTGTAAATGCATGCTGAGCCTTGTATGAGCAGCGCTGCCTCTGCAAAGTTAAGAGTGGTTTTGCCCCAGTCGAACGAGATGCACATCTCATCCAACTGCCAGACCAGAGAGACAAAATGACAGTGGTAAGTGCAGTGTATATCAATGTGTGAGAAGACAAGCTTTCTTAACAGTCTACTCCAGCCTTGGTCTGTGTGATTTTCAACCCAGTTAGCGACTCAATTCAAGGCTGTGTTTGTGTGTTGACACACAACATTGTTGTTAATACAGTACTTTAAGTCTATTTTGTTTACATGATTTGCCCCATAGTGCATGCCACGGGCTCATTCCTACCTCCTCTAGATAATCTGCCAACTCCGAGGCCACATCAATGTCCCAGTTTTTCGTGAGCTCCCGGATAGGCTGCAGCGAATCGAGTCTCCACTGTGTCCATGGCTCCCCTTAAAATTAAAGATGAAATCATGCCAGATTTGAATCGGTGTGATTTTTAGAAAAGCTAACACTTTATTCAGTAGCTATCTACAAAATAGATGGGTTGACATTTAGCTATCTAGCTAGAGAACGTTTAAATTCACAGAAAATTGTCATTTTGGTTATATAGTTGCTAACGAGCTAACCGGGGCTGCAGGTAGCCAAGTGGTTAGAGCGTTAGACTTGTAACCGAAAGGTTGCAAGATCGAATCCACGAGCAGACAACGTAAAAATCTGTTGTTCTGCCCCTGAACAGGCAGTTCCATTGAAAATAATAATTTAACTGACATGCCTAGTAAAATACAAAAAATAACCTACTAGTAGTACTAACTGTAACGTTAGCCAGCTACCAAAATGTTTTAAAACAAACATACATTAAATGCTATTAGCTCACAATTGTAGGCGTTGATTCACAAACGAAAAAGGTGTCCCAAATTTAAAAACATGTAATATGTGTTGATAAACTTTGGAGCCCTTTCAAAAAATCCGCGCATCCACCATTTTATTTTATATTAGCGCGAGATTTTCTTATTCGCCGATTTAGTTTCCTCTCTGACGTCGGCGTCAACAGAGCCAGGGTTTTTGCGGTTTGCTGCCATCTACTGGCGGAAGTACCACTAAAAAACAACCTGTATCCTTTTTTAAAATTTCACCTTTATTTAGCGTGGTAGGCTAGTTGAGAACAAGTTCTCATTTACAACTGCGACCTGGCCAAGATAAAGCAAAGCAGTGCGAAACAAACAACAACACAGAGTTACACATGGAATAAACAAGTCTATATACAGTGTGTGCAAATGGCGTGAGGAAATAAGACAATAAATAGGCCATAGTAGCAAGTAATTACATTTTAGCAAATTAACACTGGAGTGATAGATGTGCAGATGATGGTGTGCAAGTAGAAATACTGGTGTGCAAAAGAGCAGAAAAGTAAATAAAAACAATATGGGGATGGGTGGGTTATTTACAGATGGGCTATTAACAGATGTTCTGTGTACAGCTGCAGCGATCGGTTAGCTGCTCAGATAGCTGATGTTTAAAGTTAGTGAGGGAAATATAAGTCTCCAGATTCAGCGATTTTTGCAATTCGTTCCAGTCATTGGTAGCAGAGAACTGGAAGGAAAGGCGGCCAAAGGGGGTGTTAGTTTTGGGGATGACCAGTGACATATACCTGCTGGAGTGCGTGCTACGGGTGGGTATTGTTATCGTGACCAGTGAGCTAAGGCGGGGCTTTTACCTAGTAAAGATTTATAGATGACCTGGAGCCAGTGGGTCTGGCGACGAATATGTAGCGAGAGCATTAGAGCATTCAGGTCGCAGTGGTGGGTGGTATATGGGGCTTTGGTGACAAAACGGATGGCACTGTGATAGACTGCATCCAGTTTGCTGAGTAGAGTGTTAGAGGCTATTTTGTAAATTACATCGCCGAAGTCGAGGATCGGTAGGATAGTCAGTTTTACTAGGGTATGTTTGGCGGCGTGAGTGAAGGACCCTTCTCACCGAAAGATGGAGCACTTGGATTTTATATTTACAAACCATCCTTGAATAAGTGTGACGTTCGATGCTTGTGGCCAGTTCACACAGATAGCTCAAATCTGATATTTTTCATAATCAGATCAAATATCTTGTCAATCATTTGAACATGTTTATATCAGAATTTGGCAGCCTGTGGAAACGCAGCCTTAGTTATCGTTTTGAAATCAAAGGAGCACCTGTGTCATATTAACCACTTCTGATTTGTTATCGAAATACCAAAACATCAGCCAATGTGTTGTCTCTCTTGTCGTGATGTGTGTTTTGTCCTATATTTATATATATATTTTGTATTATTTTTAATCCCAGCCCCCATCCCTGAAGGAGGCCTTTTTACTTTTGGTAGGCCTTCATTGTACATAATCATTTGTTCTTAACTGACTTGCCTAGTTAAATAAAGGTTAAAACATTTTTTTTTTTTAAATATGCAACATTTCGTTTTATGCAAAACTTCTCCAGTTGATGTATACATTTTCAACTTTTATTGGCCTCATTCACAATGTTATTTGACTTTGCCTCTAGCATGTGCTCTATATAACCCATGCATCAAAAGCATTTATTGTGGTTCAGTTTTTAACCAGTGGTGGGGAAACTATTCTAAAAAATATAGTTTACCAAGCTACCAATTAGGCGTACTTCACACTGCAAGAAGTAAAGCAACTAAAGTCACTACATTCAAACTACTTCGCGAAAAACTGTCATATCTAAACATGAAATGCCGGACAACAAATTTTAAAAACAGATTACTCGGGAGTCAGCTGTTCACAGAACATGTAATTTAGCCTATTGCAAAACATGTTTCATGTGAGAATTAGTCAGGTTTGATGCCAAAGTAGTAAGACCATTTTTGCTAAAAGGACTAATTAACTACTGAAAAAAATACTAAGGTTTGAATTAGCTCAATACCACCAAGCGCCTGCGAAATGTAGTGAAATTACTAGTTGAACTAGTCTACCTTGTAGTTCGCTAATTGCCACTCCCCAGCACTGTTAACCCTTGCGTTAAATTCTATGTCGGGCAGAAATGTGTGTTTGAACCCATACTTTTGTACAAAGTACAGAGAATGGATAATCCCACCCATAACCTTTTTCAACTACTTATTATATAGGGACCGCCAGCATACCCCCAGGTGATAGTGACAGGCTAGACTAGCCTATGATGCCCAAGCATTGTCTACAGAACCATAATACCTTTTCCGACACACATATAGTGATGCCCATCAGGGCCTTTATAACAGTCTATGTGAGTGATATTCTCCTTTCAGACCTATTTCATTGCATCTTCTCTCTAGGCCTATTGCATGTTTGACGATGAAGCCAGCAGGAGGCCTATTTGTCAAAGTCTATCAGTGATCCAGGCCTAATTGCTAAGTAAGGTCATACATTTATCAAATAGCATGCACTTGTTGTGTAAAGTGATTTGAGGCCCTGAACCTGCTCGTCTTTCCTGCTGCGTCCGCACCCCATCCATCTCTCCTCTGGGGCGGCAGTCCCAGCGGACAGCGCGCCCATTTTGACTAGGACCCTACATCTTTAATGACCATCATTAATCAATGTTATGCCTGCATAATAGCACGTGTGAGTCCCCAACAAAGACTCGGTATATTCAAAGGCAAACAAATAAGGTGGTTAATTAAAAAGTTAGTTAGACTAATTATTCGGGCACAATCCCATTTAAAATGGGATTGCATGTTTATTGTAGCCTATAACAACAGGCGGGTTAGGGTTTAGAACGGGACACTTCATGGTTTCCATGAAAATGCAGGTTTCTTCGAAAGGATTTTCTTGGAATTTTGTATCTCTCTCTCCCGCTCTCCCACTCTCCCACTCGCTCTCTTTCTTCCATTCGCTCTCATTCACGTGCGCGCGCACACGCACGCAATTGTATTCATGAGGTGCAGCTGGCTTGGCAGTTGGCACTACCTTAAAAATGGTTGCGCTCTACACCACGTGACGCGATTCCTGGAAAGTTCTTGGAAATCGGTATTTTGTGTGTAGCTGTGGGTTTAATGGGGATTTGGTTATTAAAAACACATACCGAAGGAAAGGGATTCAACGCCGCGGAAAAGACTGTCATTGGGATCTGTACCAAAAACAAGACAAGCGTGGTTTGGTGACTTTCTGTATGGTGTTTTAAATCTGAACATTAACAGCAGTGAGCGAGTCGTGCCGACTTGCCTCGGTCGCGAGACGTTGTCATTGCCTGTTTTGCACCACGGGTTGGAAAAATATTCTGAGTTTGTTTGCCATCGCCAAAATGACAACTGATTGATTAGCCCGCCAGAACATAAATAATACGACATGGAAATCCCTAGCTATGTAATCTGTCAGTGTGATCGACATGGCTAAACTAGCTAGCTGTTCCATGGAAGTGTATAGCTAACGAGCGGTTTTGTGCTTTGTTTATTCATCTTAGTCCCCTTTTTCTTTAGGGAGAAGTGTATTTGAATTACCATCGGTAGTCGTTTGGTGCTGGATCCACTCGCAAATAGGTGAGATTTCATTCATGTAACTCTGTTCATAATTTACTTTGTAAACTAGCTACTCAGCATTAGATAGCTAAACTGTACATTTAGAAATGTGTTGTGAACATACACAATAGTCGATGGCACGTGCTTTATTGGCTGTAGAACAGTGGTTATTTAAAAACGTTGCACATTTTACACGACCACAATGTAGGCTTTAATGTAGCCTACACAAAATAATCAAATAAACATTGCTTACAATAGACAAGCTGCAAACACCGAACAAGGCTGATGGGGATTTCTGTTTCCAGTATCCCCTGCCCTGCATATAGTGAGTTTTAACTGCCATTGCAATTTCCGAGAAGTAGTCGATTTCGCAGAACGTTCCGTAATCTGTTTTTTATTTATTTGAATGCGGACAAACGTTTCCTAATCTTTAATTTCCACGCAGCAATTGTAATACATCGAGCATTTAAGTGAACGGTAAACATCGAGCCTATTGCACATTGTTTTATTGAAGATTTATCAAGTCACTGAATTAGGCTTTTCAGTGTCCACTTTGTTTCGTGCTCCCTTACTTGCCATGTTTAAAATAAAATTTTAAAAAATACAAAAGCTTTTGCAAACGTAACCCCATTCATATACATCAACTACCTTTAGCGCCTAGTGAAGTATCTTCTGGCAGGGGAGTTAGAACCCCGACGCTCGTTCTGAACGTTAAAACGCGTCACTTGCTGTACGATTTGGAAACATCTTTCATATCAGCAAGAAATTCAATTACTACACGCCTTTTATGGGGTTAGGGTTCTCACACGGCTATATTTCCATGTTACAGGGGTACCAGTACCGAGTTGCTGTACGAGGTAGATTTGTAGATTACTGTAGGGGTAAAAGTAGTAGTCAACAGGAGATGTATACATCTCATTAGCAGCAGTTTGTGATGCGTTAGTGCAAAGGTGGTTCAATGCAGATAGCTCTTTGGCTTGGGGGTAGAAGCTCTTCAGGGTCCTGATGGTGCATGGTTACCGCTTGCGGTACGGTAGCAGAGCGAACAGTCCATGACTCCGGTGGTTGGAGTCAAGCACCTAACGGATATGTTATAATGTGACGTTAGCTGTTATTTAGCACGAATGTCCGTGACTAAACTGAATTAATTTACGTGTTGTATTTATTAATTTACAGGACGATACATAAGATTCGAGAAGAAACTTGCAGAAGAAACTGGTTTTGCGACTGTGGGGCAACTGCCTGTCTTCTGGGGAATATTTTTGCATTTTGTCGGATGACTTTTGGCCTACGGCTGGGCAATTTCGGGTGGTTCCCCAATGACCTGCCACTCACCCGAATCCACGGATACCATCGAAAACGAGAGAAGAACGGATACCGTGTCACGGGTTGTAGATTCCGACGAGACTCGCATCGCTCAGACCATGAAAGACCTTAAAAATACAGGTGAGTGCATGTCCTCATTTTATAGTTTTAGATTACATCCACACACATTTCGACATGATTACTAATGTTCCTATTTTCAGCGTTCTGGTACAGTTTTACTAGTACCGTTCCATACATACGAGCATGACGATGTCAATAGCATTTATGAATTACAAATCAACGAGAGCCTAACTTTCAAAATATTTTTTTGTAATAAAACTCAAGTCATGCATCTCTATGGCCCTGAGAACGAGTGATTGTAAAGCAAACTAGTTTGAAAGTAACCTTATCTACATGCTCGTGCCCATATCTAGCACGATATGCATGCGGTCATGCTGTACGCACTGTCTACTCATTATGCATGGTTGAAAATGACTAAACAAGGCACACTTGGTATTTCATCGTACAATGAATGCATTTCACCCTTATTTATCCTGAACAGTAACTTGTTTAGTGTCTTAATTCGTAGTAATTCGTGCACGAGGTACTGTTAGACACTTTGTTTTCAAGTCGCAGAATGTATATTACGTTTTGTTATAGGCTGTTGTGAGTTGAAGACTTTTTTTTTTTTTTTTTTTACAATTAGACTCAGAACATGTCTATGAATTAATACAATTTGCCTTCATTCATATGTTCGGCGTTTATGTCCCTTTTTTCTTAATTAAGTCACAAGCATTGTGTTCATTTACTTTCTAATGAACCGTATGTTTCACTTCAAATGCTGTTAATGCATTTATAGAATTCCCATTATGGGAATGCTGTGGAGCGGATCATTATTTTTAAGAGATGCACAAAAAGCTGTTCCAATGCTGTGATCTTAAAATGGAGGTGTTCATTTATTAGGTAGACATGTGGGCTATTCAAAGAAAAAAAGTATCTTTAATGTATTTTAAGAGGCATTTATTACCATTTAAAGGGAAATAAAACATGTAACTTCATATTCATCTCCAGCAACATCAACATATGTGAAGATGGCAGATAATTGTTTTCAATGACATCCCCAATTATTAGGAGACATTGCTTACTAATTGGTTTGTCATTGGAAACACTTTTTTTTAAACTGAAAACAGTGTACTTTTCACATGTTGGTGATGAATATGAAGTAGAATTTTTATTTTTCTGAGCAAAGCACATAGGACAGCTTCCCCTTTGTATTGCCTTAGTCACAGTAATAAAGAGACATAGTTGCGTGTTAACTTTTTAATGTTGAAGCGATATCTCAAGTGTAAATACAGTACATACACTAAAGTGGGGATCATCAACTAGATTCAGCTGTGAGACGATTTTGTAAAACATTTTCTTTAGTGGATGGTCGGGGGGCCAGAAACATAATTCCATATTAGTTAATTGCAAATTGACCTCAAGAAACCCAAAGATATTTGACTCAAATGTCATTTCAAACTTTGCTAACATTTGTATACGATCATGTTTCTCTATACATGGGAATAAATCACTTGATTTACTGTAGTTTATGTCCAATAAATTCTATGCAAAAAAATGATATACAACAATTTTAACTGAGTTATTTAAGGAAGTCAGTCAGTCAATTGAAATTTCATTAGGCCCCAATCTATGGATTTCACATGACTGGACAGGGGTGTAGCCGTGGGTGGTCCAATGTCCTCCCAGGCCCACCCATGGCAAAGGGTGTGTACTTTGAAGAATCTGAAATAAATTTTGATTTAACACTTTGGTTACTACATGATTCCATATGTGTTATTTCATAGTGTTGTCTTCACTATTATTCTACAATATAGTAAAAATAAAGACCCTTGACTGAGATGTCAACTTTTGACTGTCTATTCAGACCCCTTTGACTTTTTCAAGATGTTACATTACAGCCTTATTCTAAAATTGATTAAAATAATCTACACACTACCCCATAATGACAAAGCAACTTATTTTTTTTAATATGTAGATGTGATAAGTATTCAGACCCTTGTTAAAGCACAGTGATTACAGCCTCTCTTCTTGGGTATGAGGCTACAAGCTTGGCACCTGTATTTGTGAGTTCCTCCCATTCTTCTCTGCAGATCCTCTCAAGCTCTTGTCAGGTTGGATGGGGAGCAGCACAGCTATTTCCAAGTCTCTCCAGAGATGTTCTAACTGGGCCACTCCTGTGTCTTGGTTGTGTGCTTAGGGTTGTTCTCCTGTTGGAAGATGACCCTTCACCCCAGTCTGAGGTCCTGAGTGATCTGGAACAGGTTTTCATCAAGGATCTCTCTATACTTTGCCTCGATCCTGACTAGTCTCCCAGTCCCTGCCACTCAAACATCCCCACAGCATTATGCTGCCGCCACCATGCTTCACCTTAAGATGGTGCCAGGTTTCCTCCAGACGTGACGCTCGGCATTCAAGTACTGGAGAATTTCTAACCTTCACAAATCCAGTCAAACTTAAGTTTTTGTGTGGAGGGGGGGTTGGAGATGGCAGACAGTTGCTGCTGCAGTGTATGCTGCTGCAGTGTATGCTGCTGCAGTGTATGCTGCTGCAGTGTATGCTGCTGCAGTGTATGCTGCTGCAGTGTATGCTGCTGCAGTGTATGCTGCTGCAGTGTATGCTGCTGCAGTGTATGCTGCTGCAGTGTATGCTGCTGCAGTGTATGCTGCTGCAGTGTATGCTGCTGCAGTGTATGCTGCTGCAGTGTATGCTGCTGCAGTGTATGCTGCTGCAGTGTATGCTGCTGCAGTGTATGCTGCTGCAGTGTATGCTGCTGCAGTGTATGCTGCTGCAGTGTATGCTGCTGCAGTGTATGCTGCTGCAGTGTATGCTGCTGCAGTGTATGCTGCTGCAGTGTATGCTGCTGCAGTGTATGCTGCTGCAGTGTATGCTGCTGCAGTGTATGCTGCTGCAGTGTATGCTGCTGCAGTGTATGCTGCTGCAGTGTATGCTGCTGCAGTGTATGCTGCTGCAGAGATTCCCTCATACATTTTACTGCAAAAGTCACTACATAAATTGTGAGAATTTAACATGTTAACCCAGTGGAATTTGTTTTAAAATTCCTGTGGACAGGATAGAGGGATTTTTATTTATTTTTTTAGGTTAAAGGCTTAAATTCAGGTTTAGTTGTACAGTTTCTGACTGTGCACATGTTCGTGTATGACCTTTTGATTTGGATTACCTTCTGTTATCATTAAAAGGGGTTTTGTTTGGGTAGCCCAGTGTTTTGTCCTGTCTCCTTGTGCTAATGCATGTGTGTTTCTCTCCTAACAGGCTGGTACTGGGGCAGCCTGACTGCCAACGAAGCCAAAGAGATTCTCCAGGATGCATCGGAGGGCACCTTCCTGTTGCGAGATAGCTCCCAGAGAGACTACCTGTTCACCATTTCTGCCATGACCTCTGCCGGCCCCACCAACTTGCGCATCGAGTACAAGGAGGGCAAGTTCAAACTGGATTCGGTGGTGCTGATCAGGCCCAAGCTCAAGCAGTTTGACAGTGTGGTGCACCTGGTGGAACACTACGTGCAGCTGTCCAGGACTACCAGTAAAAGGCCGTCAGGGGCATCGCAGTCCCTGGCCCCACCCAACGGGACGGTTCAGCTCCTCCTGACCAAGCCTGTGTACACTGCCACGCCCTCTCTACAGCACCTGTCCCGTATCGCCATCAACAACGCCACCAGGCAGGTGCAGGAGCTGCCTTTACCCAACAGGCTAAAAATCTACCTGACGGACTACAGTTACAATGTATAGTAGGACTACGAATCCCAGATGTGGTGTGGGGTAGAGAGCACTGCACCTGCCATGTAGTGGCTATCACCCAGTCTGAAGTCTCCCTTTAGCCCCAACCACTAGACATGGCTTGACGGCCCCTGTACTTCTGGAAGGATTGATGTTGAGCAATATGCTTATAGAGCCAAGTCAGTCATCTAATCCTCAGGAAGCTAGGTGGAATATCTCCCATATTACTACACCCTTCCAGTTCCTTTAGTGCTACAGTTGTTCATCAAAAAGGGCTTAGGAGTTGGAGCTAAGGGTTGATTTCAGACCCAGGTCATATTCATAATCTCTGAAACTGGTGCAATTTTTTTGTTCAAGTGGTGGTATACCCTGCCTGCAGACCAGCTCAGGTAACAGGGTTTCAGACCCTTCTGAACGAAACCCAGGAGGGGTGGCAGTTAGCGTTAGCGCACTTTTTCTTTTTTCTTGTTTCAAAGCTTTGTTACTTTTCATAATCTGCCTCATGTCTGAGACATGAGCATCTGACACGGTATCCACTTTCATTCTGAATTATGTTTGTTCATATTCTTTTTTTACATTTTTTTGTACTGTAATTATAAGAAGTTGCGGTGCTGGAGTGTCGAACTACATGTTGGAACTAGTCATTTAACTAAAATTTTCAGTAGCTTTGAGGTAGTTTCAAATAAATCTTGGTAGTATTTTCAGTATTACTTTTTTGCGTGTAGCAAACTACTGGAACTACACACAACCCGTTATTTATTTTGTGTAAAATTGGCCAGAACTACTTTTTTGGCATCAGACCTACTTAATTGTCACTTGAAAGCATTTTGGTGTTTAATAGGGCTGAATATTTGTGTCCAGGTAGCTTTTTCACGTTTTGGATGTAGTGAACACATTTTTCACTTTAGTTAAGTAAGCTATAAATGTAGCTTCTTCCAGTGCGACGTAATTGGGAACTTGGTAAACTATTTTCAGTGTAACTTCCCCAACACTGATCTTTTTTTATGTTCACTCAGTTCAGATTTTTGTTTAGATAAAGCACAAGCAATTTACAGGCTTCAAATCTGATGTTGGTATCTCTGTCTCCTCCTGCTAAGAGGTTAAAAATAATTGATTTCAGGAAGTTCTCAATCCTGGATGTTGCTCCCACTACGCATCACTTCTGTGAAACATCTACTTCATCACTGCATTTTTCTTTCAATAGAAAATGCCCTTGAGCAAGTCGGCGCTCACACCTCAGAACTAGACCTTGATAAGACACAGGATGTATCTAATGTCTAGCTATTATGGCTGTGTTTATAAGAAGGAATTACCTTTCCAAGCGCATATTGGATGTTCGCCCAGGGGTTTTCATTGGATCAACGTGAATCTTATTTTAATCAACATATTGCAAGTATTTATTGATTGTTCTACTGTGTTTCCTATAAAAGTTACAAATAAAGCATGTTTTATCAGCCTCAATTCTGTGATTTGGGAGGGAATAATGCAGGGGTGTCATGGCGCTCCTGTGTATTGTTTGAGTCATTCTCAATTTACAGAAGGTTCAGTGAACAATTCTCGCAGAATATTCCAGAAATCACTCTTGATACATGATCATGACATTTACTGTTTTCGTATGGTGCTTAAATACAAGTGTTTTACTTTCTCTGTGAGGAAAGCAGAAAAATAAAACTTAGGAGTGAGTTCTCTCTGTGTGAAGGTTCTTTTCAGTTTAAATTTAGCTGTAGGCTCTGGGGTGAGAGGTTGGGTCAACGTTGAGGGGCCACAGGGATGGGGCCCCAGTCTATTGTTTTTGTTTGAAATGAAACTCACTAGAACCAGCCCATCGGCCACTAAAACAATCGATTCCTGCTACTGAGACCTGGCTTGGCTCGCAACAGCGCTGGCACACACAGCGCTGGTCTCTGTGGGTTAGTTGGTTGCATTCCTGCGGCTTCTACAGCAGGATGCGCCGTTTAGACTTGGCTGAGGCAGATAAATGGAGCGGCTAGAATTTGATGCAGGACAGAGACTCATCAATGTCTGTTCTGCAGAATATAGTTCTGTAAATTAATGTTCTGGAATGTTGCGTTGTCATGAAATAATATTCCTTTTAGCAGCAGATACAAAATGCTGTTCAAAGGTGCCGATTGGAGTAGACTGAATTGAAGCAATTTCCAATTAAATAATTTATGCTTCAGTAGGCTATATGTTCAATTTCCACCTGCAGCTTTATGTAGTGCAGCTTTATGTAGTGCATGTTGGATCCATCCTTGCTCACAGTACAGTGGCTTACCCTCTGAGAGAACACTGTGTGTGTGTGGCACAGCGGCTGCAGCCTGCGTATCTCTGGGCCGTCCTAGCTAGCGCTGGTTTGATGAGATCAGGCTGGATATTAGATTGTATTCTGCTTGTGGAGCAGAATGAGAATTTAAGCCCCGCGCCCATGCTTACACTTTCTATAGGGACTGTTTGTTCTGTAGTGGTCGCATGATGGAAAGGCCAGTAGTGTAGTGATGTTTGCTGCTGTACCTGCAGGTTGTCACCTTCCCCAGTCCCAAACCACATTAACCCCAGTAAGCGAGGAGAAAGGTTTAAATTTAGCAGGTTGGGAAACCTGCCTGTTTGGTAACACTACCTGAAGACTCAATATGGACTGATTTTGTGTCCAGACAGTAGCAGAAAGCATTTTTCTGAGAAATCTGGGTCTGAGGACAATTCTTCATAAGGGGCAAGAAGTGCTATTGGAGAGGCAGTTTTGGAATATGTTCCTATGTTGCATTCATAACTGATTGCTAACAAATTACATCTTGCTAATGTGTGTGCCTTGTCTCTTTGTGTTATATACTTCAAGTCACCTGCAAAGCACATCTGTCAACTACTTTTATAATACATCACTAAGAGGCATAACACTTGCTTCATTACATGACAGAGGAACAGGTTATATATTTTTGTTTTATAGAAATTGTCAATTTCACTCCACATTGCTTCCTGCCTTCATAATCCGAGACAGCTGCAGACTTCAACAAAGTCTTGTTGTAGTGGCTGAAACAGAAGAGCTACTGTATCAACCAGGACTCAAAGGTAAGACCATTGATGACCGGTTGAATAGGAAGAAGACATGGAAGGTTGTCAATTGTCATATCGACCATGGGTTAGGGTCAGGATTTCCCCTGCTCAGCTGTAGGGAAGCTATCTGACACTCCCTGAATGGAGAGTAAGTAGACCTACTAGAGTTGATGTCTCGTTGGCTGCAAAGCTCTCACCGGGTCACTAGGGACTTTTTTTTTTATCTCACTGTAAACCTGTCAGTCGCTTTCTGTTATCAATCACCAGTCCAACCTGTTCTGGTATCCGTTATTATTACTGGGATATGTAAAAGGCAAGTACAGCATCCTTGTTCTTGTCATTCATATCCAAGTCTACCATGCAAATATGAAGCCTGGTAACAGCCTCAACAGATCAGTTGGGACATGAGTTTCAGAGCTGATCTTATATCTGGACATGGTTCAGTAATGCAGAACTGGGTGCAGCTAGACACATTTGAAAGTTTTACATTAATTGTGCAGGATTGTTATTATTGTGCTCTGTTATTGTAGTATTATAAACACCTTTAAAGAGATGCATAAATGTTCCTTCGTCTCTGTTTGCATTCTCATGTAATTATGTTGGCTTGGCTCTGCAGCCATATAGGTTTTAGACTGGACACTGTTCTGATGCTTTGCACTGGCACTTCACATTGCCACACGGATGGGACATGAGGTTCAGATGTAACTGAAAAAGGCAGGTCAGATTAACATGACAATGATGACATAGAGGCCTGCCTGTCAACATGGGTTTAACTCATTAACTGATGTCACATGGGATCCCATCAGGGATTTATACTCAAGGCTTCGGCTCCCTCACAACTTACAGTGTTTTTAGTTTAATAAGAATGAAAACTGTTTTTTTTTATTGTTGACACAGAAATCAGTCTAAAGCTCTTTATTTATGCAAGCAGCCCAGTTCTGATCATTTGCTCATAATTGGGCAAAATACTCAAATTGGGCTGCCTGTTTAAAGGCAGCCATAAAAGCAAAAAAGAATTGTAGAGTTTTTTTAGTAGAATCGATTTCCTATCAAATAGATCCAGTAGCAATTTTGTTTTTCAGAAGTAGAAGAAAAACATTGACATTTAGTAAATGCATTGTTTGCAAGACAAACATGAGACATGTTCATTATGCCACAGACAGAATATTTTTGGGAAGAGCCATCAGAGAGGAAAGACCGCTTGGCTCATGTTTAGTCGGACATTACATAGCTGTGCCCCTGATGAGGAAGTAAACGGGCCGGCAATTGCATTGGAGAACGTTCCTCCGTGGCTCTTTCTGAAACCAAGTTTAGATGTGGATATGATTGAGGGTAGGAGAGAATGGGGTGGGGATGTTATTTGGTGTGTGGTATATAGATAGTGATATATAGATAATCGGTATTATTTGTTTTTAAGGATAGATACAGATGGTTCGAAGGATCCAGGCAGTGGTAGGGTGGGGGCAGGGGTGTATATTCCAGGTTTCAATGTTGGAGTGTATAAGTGGTTACTGACAAGTCTATGCGGCCGAGTTGATGGCCATGATTCCAGGTTTGAGATGGGTGGAGGAGATGAAACCACTCAGAGAGGTGATCTGCTCTGATTCAGCTGCAGTGTTGAGTGGTGTGAAGAAGGGCAGGTCAGTTAGGGGAGACTTGTTTGTGGAGATGATGGTGCTGTTAATGGGATTGCAGAGGATGGGAGTGGTGGTAAGCTTTTGCTGGGTTCCCGCCAATGTGGGTGTGGAGGGTAAATGAGAAGGCCGATGTGGTGGCAAAGAGTGCTGTGAGGAGAGCGGGGGTAGATATTCAGGTCCCGCTGGGCTGCAGGGAAGTCAAGTCCTTGATCCAGGCAAAAGGGCTTGATTTTTGGCAAATGGAGCGGGATACTAGTGGGTAATGGGAAGCAATTTTATCTTGTGCATGGGTCAGTAAAGGAAGAGGTGGAGAGAGAGGATTTAGGTGAGAGGATGATGTGTGGAGGAGATAGGGAGAGATTATGTGACATGGTTAGAGAGGCTGGACGGGGTTGGGGTATGAGTGGTGTAGTGGGGGGAGGAAAGTGGTGTCTAGGGTTCTATGTTACTTTCTTAAAGGAACAGGCCTAATGAAGCTAATTTTATGTAGTTAGCCCGTGACTGTCCTCACACTCCAGAACAATAATTGGCACTGTATGCGCCGTAAAAGTTGGGTGTGATCCGCCAACCCAATCCCAAAGAAGAGGAACTAAGCAGATGAGCGTGCCGAAAGTTATTGTAAAACAAGAGGAATGACAGTTGACATGAAATTAATCATGGAATAAGGTTCGTTTTTGTTCACGTTGAGACAAAAAAAACAAGAAATATTTGCGTATATGCTGCAGTTAACGTTAGCAGCAAACCAACTTCACATGAAGGCGATCTAGCTAACGTAGCTAGCTAATTTTAGCCAATAAATATTGGCTATGGTGGGTTCATTTGACGAAATATATGTTTGTAGACATTATGTACTAGTTATTTCATGACAACTATGGACCTGAGGCACAAAGAAATACTCAGGAAACACCGGCTGGACCTGTCCAACCAAATTTTAATTGATGACACCATAGTTCAATTCCTGTACCAGGAGAACATTTTAAAGAGCCAGGTGGACGAGATTCAGTCCCAAAAAAGCAACAAAAAGAAGACGTTGAGACTGCTGGATATCCTTCCCACCTGAGGTCCGCGGGCGTTGGGTACATTTCTAAATTCCCTGGAGGAAGAGTTTACTTGGGTGAGAGACAAGTTACTCCAGGATTTGGAGCAACCCAATGCACCTGGGCAAAGTCCAACAGGTGAATCTGTTGCCAAGTGTTTGACGTCAAACTAACGTTAGGCTAGATTTTCAATGGCCATTCATTAGTACAGACAAAAGACCATAGAAATAGAATAGGTAGCTAGAACCAACCAACATAGCTCAAACCAGTGCTGGGCTTGATGGTCCTGGAATTTATTTTTTGGTATTTATGGTCCAACAGAATCTCTCATATTGACACCGAAACGCTCAGACATTATTTGACTGTAATAGATGACCTTTCTAACAATGCCCTTTTTATGTCTCAACTACCAGCATGTAGAAATGTGTGCTCAGTTTCTGCCGCGTGTGGTATTATGGTACCATGTATTATGGTACCATGGGGCGGCAGGGTAGCCTAGTGGTTAGAGCGTTGGACTAGTAACCGGAAGGTTGCGAGTTCAAACCCCCGAGCTGACAAGGTACAAATCTGTTGTTCTGCTCCTGAACAGGCAGTTAACCCACACTTCCTAGGCTGTCATTGAAAATAAGAATTTGTTCTTAACTGATTTGATTTTAAATAAAAATTCAAATGTACCACTAGGAGGTTTTTAGCCACATATGTTTGTGCTAGCTGTCTGGTGTATGTGTTTTTATAAATGAGCAAAATACACATATAAGGAATTGGCAACTCATTCTCATTCTGAGAAATAAGTTCTTATCCAGGTAAGACACTTGATTTCAACATCTAAACAAAGTGAACAGGCGCTGTTGTTCAAACAGTTGGAGACAGACTAGAGGGTGTGTTCATAACAGTTGGAGACGGACTAGAGGGTGTGTTCATAACAGTTGGAGACGGACTAGAGGGTGTGTTCATAACAGTTCGAACTGGTCTACCTTGTTAGCAAGCAAACATATCCAAGTTGCCTAGACTTGAAATAAGAAGCACATGGGCTTGTGCTTGAGAGATTGTTAATTTTCTATAATGCCTGCTACAATAAATGTATTAGTGGATGTATATGGTTCTGGTTAAATTTGTTACGAAAATTGCATTTTCATGAAAAATAAACAGGTTAAACTCTTTTGTTAAAATACTACAATTATTAGTGGGTCTTATGGTTGTGGAAGGCTTATAGTTAGCCTAGGTATACTTTCACAAGCACTGAATTCATTTGATTATTCCTGACAGTTTGAGATAGTGTTTTTTATCTTTAATTGTGCATTAAAGCTTATTTAGCGAACATTTACAAAATCGAAATATACAGTATATCGTGAATAAAAATAAAATAAAAATGAAGAGTTTTTTTGGGCCATATTGCCCAGCTATACTTTTGTATGAATAGTTTGGAAAAACAATATTTGTAGCTTTTTCTTTGGCACATACTAACCATATACAGTATGAAGCCATCCTTTTTATTTTGAATGTACAGTATCCGCGCAGAAAAGGGAAGATGGCGAGGAAATAGTCTGTTGTTTTTGGGACTGTCTAGGGTGTGAGTGTGTCGAGTTTCTCGCAGGCCTGGTTTCCCTGAAAGCTGTTTTCATTCTCAGCGCTAGCACCGAGGTCAGGCACACACTGCATCCTTCTTTCTAGGAAAAATATTTAATCAAAGCCATTTGTCTGTTCTCTATTTCTCCCTCTCACCCTCCTGTCCTGACCCCCTCCCAGCTGTTCAGATTGTAATAAATAGATGTGGGGGGGGTGGACAGGGAGGGGAGAAAAGAGAAAAGAAGCTGCTCTCAGATTTCCTAGAAGCAGCAGCACAGAGAACTGAGTGCAAGTAGAGCGTTTCAGGTGGAGGAGAGGACGAGAGCCTTCACTTTCTAAAGGCTTTTATTCTACTTGATTGAACACAGTGGGGAGAGTCTGGCGTTCTGAAAAGGATCATTTAGCCTGAAAATGATTTCATGCATTTTATACAGGCGCCTCTCACTGAATCATTTGGCGTAAATTCACATAAATGTATGGATGTGCTCTGCGGTTATCCCCAGCTTCCCCCGCTCCTGTTATGATGGCACAGAGGACATTGGTGGGTTGCCTTGGAAACCATGATGGTATTATGTTTTTCAATAACCCTTACCTCGTCTCTGCTTCACTCGCTGCCCAGTACACACACACACACACACACACACACACACACACACACACACACACACACACACACACACACACACACACACACACACACACACACACACACACACACACACACACACACACACACACACACGGTTGTATTAAATACATTTTATTGCCATCAGTGCATTTGTTTGGAACACATGCTGTCACTTCTTGTGCCCTCCTGCTCCTCTGCTGATGCAGTGACACAGAAGACATGCATCCCTCTATCAGCTCTCAGGTTACCATGGTCTCTGGTCTCCACCAGTAAGGGATTCCTGTAAGCACCTGATTGGATAGATGCTGGTACTATATGTCCTCTCATCATAACTTAACATGTCGTTAGAGCAGAGGTGGGCAATTCCAGTCGTCGAGGGCCTGATTGGTGTCACAGTTCTGCCCCAGCTAACATACCTGACTCCAATCACCTAATCATGATCTTCAGTTTAGAATGCGCTTTGATGAATCAGCTGTGTTTGCTAGGGATAGAGAAAGTGTGACACCAATCAGGGCCTCGAGGACTGAAGTTGCCCACCCTTGCGTTAGAGCTTTACCTCTTCCTGCACTGCCTGCTAAGAGGCATGCTGTGTAGGTTCTCTCTTCCACAGAACAGCGTGTGACAGGAGAATTAGACTAGCTGTCTACCAGGGTTTCCATGAGGAACATTTGGTGCGGAACAACCTGACCGGCAAGATTTTTAATTTACCGGACATTTGAGAAATTTACCACATGTCCCATAAATTTACAGGACAACCATATGTATTGGGGGCGTAAATGCATTAGGGCGTTCAGACAAGGTGCTCAAAATACTTTTTTGTTTGTTTATTGTAAATCATAACAGAATAGAAATGAGCCTGCAAATAGAAATGTCTGCTAAAAATCAAATGAATATCATTTAAAAATAGAAAATAACATTTAGCCTAGAAGAACAAGTCACCTACACAGTAATAAAACACAACTTCAAAGTATAATATCACTTGTGAAAGACCTGTCTTGATGGCTATTTGCATTAACATTTGAATGAATAAATACCAAAACACAGCTGTTCTCAAATACAATCTAGGCCTCTCATTTAATTTAGCCTAGGCATGAACATTTTAATTAGGCCTAATCAACAAAGCAACAATTATAAAACCGGCAATCATTGAGAGCTTACTTTACAATGCTCTTGTGAATTGAGGCCCGCGCCATGCATCTATGAAAGCACATGCTTCCAAAGCTCAAATGATCTCTCTTTTTACACTGCTTCTGGATGATGTTAAATGTTTATTGTAATTTGAAATATTGTGTGGTCGTGACCTGCTCTTTCCATGACGTAGACTGACCAGGTGAATCCAGGTGAAAGCTATGATCCCTTATTGATGTCACTTGTTAAACCCACTTCAATCAGTGTTGAAGAGGAGACAGGTTAAATAAGTTGTTGTTTTTTAAGCCTTGGGACAATTGAGACATGGATTGTGTGTGTGCCATTCAGAGGGTGAATGGGCAAGACAAAATATGTGCTTTTGAATGAGGTATGGTACGCTGCTAGGTTTTTCCCCGCTCAACGGTTTCCAAGTGTATCAAGAATGGTCCACCAGCCAACTTGACAACTGTGGGAAGCATTGGAGGCAACATGGGCCAGCATCCCTGTGGAACACCTTGGTCCTAATGTTTGGTGCACATGGCTTATTGATAGCAGCTGTTTCCTAATATAGGTAGTTGGCTGCCTAGTGATTGCAACTCTCTGATGTGAATAATAGGCAACGATGTTCTGTTACCAAGTGCTACTGAATAAGCTCAATTGGAGTGCACCAATTGCGTCATTATTCTAGTCTATCAATCCGTTTCAAATCTTTACACTATACAGTTGAAGTCGGAAGTTTACATACACCTTAGCCAAATACATTTAAACTCAGTTTTTCACAATTCCTGACATTTAATCCTAGTAAAAATTCCCTGTCCGTTAGGATCACCACTTTATTTTAACAATGTGAAATGTCAGAACAATAGTAGAGTGATTTATTTCAGCTTTTATTTCTTTCATCACTTTCCCAGTGGGTCAGAAGTTTACATACTAATTGAGTGTATTTGGTAGCATTGCCTTTAAATTGTTTAACTTGGGTCAAACGTTTCGGGTAGCCTTCCACAAGCTTCCCACAATAAGTTGGGTGAATTTTGGCCCATTCCTCCTGACAAAGCTGGTCTAACGGAGTCAGGTTTGTAGGCCTCCTTGCTCGCACATGCTTTTTCAGTTATGCCCACAAATGTTATATGGGATTGAGGTCAGGGCTTTGTGATGGCCACTCCAATAACTTGACTTTGTTGTCCTTAAGCCGTTTTACCACAACTTTGGAAGTATGCTTGGGGTCATTGTCCATTTGGAAGACCCATTTGCGACCAAGCTTTAACTTCCTGACTGATGTCTTGAGATGTTGCTTCAATATAGAGGTCGACCGATTATGATTTTTCAACGGCGATACCGATTATTGGAGGACCAAAAAGAAGCCGATACCGATTAATCTGCAGATTTTTTTATATTTTTATTTATTTGTAATAATGACAATTGCAACAATACTAAATGAACACTTATAACTTAATATAATACCTCAATAAAAATCAATTTAGCCTCAGGTCTAAGAATATATACTTCTGTGTATTGATTTTAAGAAAGGCATTGGTGTTTATGGTTAGGTACAGTTGTGCAACGATAGTGCTTTTTTCACAAATGCGGTTTTGTTAGAGCAACGATACGCACCGCATCGATTATATGCAACGCAGGACACGCTAGATAAACGAGTAATATCATCAACCATGTGTAGTTAACTAGTGGTTATGATTGATTGTTTTTTATGAGATAAGTTTAATGCTAGCTAGCAACTTACCGAGGCTACTTACTGCATACGCGTAACAGGTAGGCTCCTCGTGGAGTGCAATCAGAGGCAGGTGGTTAGAGCGTTGGACTAGTTAACTGTAAGGTTGCAAGATTGAATCCCGGAGATGACAAGGTAAAAATCTGTTGTTCTGTGTCACGTTCTGACCTTTATTTCCTTTGTTTTGTATTTATTTAGTTGGTCAGGGCGTGAGTTGGGTGGGCAGTCTATGTTTGTTTTTCTATGTTTTGGGGCATTTCTATGTTTCGGCCTAGTATGGTTCTCAATCAGAGGCAGGTGTCATTAGTTGTCTCTGATTGAGAATCATACTTAGGTAGCCTGGGTTGCACTGTTTGTTTGTGGGTGATTGTCTATGTTGTAGCTTCACGGTTGTCATTTGTTTATTGTTTTGTATGCAGTGTCAGTACTTTCTTTATTAAAGATTTACCATGGACACTTACCACGCCGCATATTGGTCCTCTGATCCGTTTCGCCTCTCCTCTTCAGATGAAGAGGAGGAAATCCGTGACATTCTGCCCCTGAACAAGGCAGTTATCCCACCGTTCCTAGGCCGTCATTGAAAATAAGACTGTGTTCTTAATTGACTTGCCTAGTTAAATAAAGGTGTAAAAAAAAAAAATTGTCCAAATCGGTGTCCAAAAATAACGATTTCCGATTGTTATGAAAACTTGACAATTTCGATTAATTAGTCGACCTCTACTTCAATATATCCACATTTTCCTACCTCATGATACCATATATTTTGTGATGTGCACCAGTCCCTCTTGCATCAAAGCACCCCCACAACATGATGCTGCCACCCCCGTGCTTCATGGTTGGGAAGGTGTTCTTCGGCTTGCAAGCCTCCCCCTTTTTCCTCCAAACATAACAATGGTCATTTTGGCCAAACAGTTCTATTTTTGTTTCATCAGACCAGAGGACATTTCCCCAAAAAGTATGATCTTTGTCCCAATGTGCAGTTGGAAACCGTAGTCTGGCTTTTTTATGGTGGTTTTGGAGCAGTGGCTTCTTCCTTGCTGAGCGGCCTTTCAGGTTATGTCGATATAGGACTCGTTTTACTGTGGATATAGATACTTTTGTACCTGTTTCCTCCAGCGTCTTTACAAGGTCCTTTGCCTTTGTTCTGGGATTGATTTCCACTTTTTCGCACCAAAGTACGTTCATCTCTAGGAGACAGAACGCGTCTCCTTCCTGAGTGATATAACGGATGCGTGGTCCCATGGTGTTTATACTTGTGTACTATTGTTTGTACATATGAACTTGGTTCCTTCAGGCATTTGGAAATTGCTCCCAAGGATGAACCAGAATTGTTGATGTCAACAATAATTTTTCTGAGGTCTTGGCTGATTTCCTTTGATTTTCCCATGATGTCAAGCAAAGAGGCACTGAGTTTGAAGTTAGGCCTTGATATACGTCCACAGGTACACCTCTAATTGACTCAAATGATGCCAATTAGCCTATCAGAAGCTTCTAAAGCCATGACATAATTTTCTGGATTTTTCCAAGCTGTTTACCAGCACAGTCAACTTAGTGTATGTAATCTTCTGACTCACTGGAATTGTGATACAGTGAATTATAAGTTAAATAATTTGCCTGTAGACAATTGTTGGAAGAATTACTTGTGTCATACACAAAGTAGATGTCCTAACCGACTTGCTAAAGCTATAGTTTGTTAACAAGAAATTTGTGGAGTGGTTGGAAAAACAAGTTTTGATGACCCCAACCTAAGTGTATGTAAACTTCCGACTTCAACTGTACATGACACGTGCGGCATGTGATGATCTTGCCTAAGGCGGCAGCAGAACTCCTAGGATGGGGCCGGACTAACAGTTTGCCTCAAATTTACTTGCATTTTTGCCCAACCTTGGCCTGCTCAAAGTGAGCCGCTGCTGTTGGGAAGTCAACACTGTCAAACTCCTTGGAGCAGCTTGCGATGTGAGATAGTGAGATCAGCCTCGTTACTTTGTCCTCAAGAAGGCGCCATCTTTACTCTGTTTTGGAGAAAGAATCCCCTCTCGCCGGGCGTACTGGAAACAGGGATAATCAACGCAATCTTCACCAATTTTTATCCATTCAGGGTACACTTAGCTGAAGTCCCCTATGAGGACCTTGTCTTTTGCTTGAGTAAAAATAAATTGCACACTCTCGACACTAATTTCCAAGAAGCTTGAAGATTTATTAGCCTATGAAGTATATTTGCCTTTGAAGGTAGAGTAAATGGACTGGTATTTCCATCAATTAATTGAATCCATTGCCAACTAATATATATATTTTTTCTTGTCTCTGACAATTTGGCCAGCAACATGATCTGCTTTTCATTTTGTTATTGGCCAAAAGCCAGCATTTACCGGCTAATGGAAACCTTGCCGCCTACTTTATCATGTACAGGAGGCTATGGCTAAATGGGAGCAGATTTGAAGATGTTTGACTAAAATGTTTCTTCTCCCACTGTTAGTCACCTGTTGCCATGGTGATCAGATATGACCATCGAACATTATCTAATCTAGATTGTCCCTTTTATCTCCTGTGCCATTGAAAACATGTTATTATCGTACACCGATTATCAAGATGACAACCTTCACAGTGGTACAACCCTAGCAAATAGATTGTAGTGTGTTCGTAGAAGGACCCTATCTATTTGGCATGTTTAGGGCATTGTAAAGTGAGAGTAAAAAATATATTATTGCTAAGTCCTTGTAGCTTGTTCTTAGAAGGCCCTTATCGAGGCTATTTGGCACGTTTAGCCAGGGCATGATAACGTGAGAGTTTAACTGTGTTCTTCATTGTAGCTTGTTCTTAGAAGGAGCTTATCTATTTGTCTCATGGAGGGTATAGTGTGAGTTAAAGCTGTAAACATGGAAGGCATTGTATAGTGAGAGTTGACGCTGAGGCCATAGTGGCTGTGGCCTGATAAAGAGCAGTAAATTCATGCTGAGACAGGCTGAGAGGGAGAGCGCCTTGTGCTGCTGCCTTGTTTCCGTTGCCAAGGGTGGCCCCCCTCTCCTTTAGTGCCTGCTGTCTGCTTTCCAGGAATCTTGGCAGGAGGAGTGTCTTCCCGTTCAAACGGTGAAACATTCAAGTTAGAGGCCCGCTGCTCCGCTCAGTGGTAGCCAGGCGACCAATCACACGGCCAGGACTAGGGCTGTGGCGGTCATATCATTTTTGTCAGCCGGTTATTGTCCTGCAAAAGACTTCCTGTCTCAAGATTAATTGACCGTTAACTAACATAAACAGGTTTAGCATCTCCAGGCCTCCACACATACAAGCTGCCTTTGGTACATCTACATTTAACAAAAGTATAATAAATACATTTAATATACACCATCACAATAAATCCATTATTTATTTTAGTCCGGTCAAAAGAGAAATTATGATATGAAGAAAACGAATTTCAGGTGAACAGAATGAGTTGAATAGAATAAAGGATATGTTTCCCATTACGGAGCCAGAGTGTTGGGACAGTAACCGAAAGGTTGCTGGATCGGATCCCTGAGCTGATAAGCTAAAAATCTGTCATTCTGCCCTTGAGCAAGGCAGTTAACCCACTTTTCCCTGGGCGCCGACGACGTGGATGTCGGTTAAGGCAGCCCCCCGCACCCTTTTCAATTTCGAATGACCCATTATCTGGGACCAGGGAAGTGGAAAAAATGAAATCTGTATACACTCAAATAGTGAATTGAGGCCCTGTGCCTTCCCGCCGGTTCGTTTTGTAGGCTACTTCTGTTTTTATAGCAGAGCATGTGCTTAATATGAGCAGCTGAGAAGTAAATATAAGAAGTTATTTCACTCCACTCACCAACCACTGTTTGAGGAGCATGCTCTGGCTGCCCAACAGGTGAAATATCTTTTGCCTTTGTCTCGCCAACCTTGTACCTGCAGTTACCCAGTGCTTCATTTGGGAAACCAAGTGAAATCTGTTTGGGAACATCAATAGTAACGGGTTCAACAAAATATACTTCACTGACCTGCCTGCTCAAGAACAGAATAAAGGAGAGCAAGAAGAAGATGGAAATGCATGGTGGTGAGATTCTGTATAGCTGAAGGTAATGTCACTCAATTAATTATGGAAATATAAAAACAATCCATATTACTAAACTATTCAAATACAAAATCACAAATTGTATGCTAACTGTAAGCAGCCCTTTACAATCAATGAACCAACAACATGGCCTAGGGCTATACATTCTCTCCCAGACTCATGGGTAGACATTTTGGAGTGTAGCACAATGTAACCAGTCCATCCAGTATGCGTCGTGCTTGACTTAGGGTGGAAGAAGTACAGTAGCTTTTTTTCAAGTCGGTCCATTTGACTATTTTCACCGAAATTCACAAAGGACATTACGCTATAGACACCTCCTGATTTATTTACTGTTAGTGTTTTATACACCATTTTCCATTACTTCTCCATGCCATTTAACCACCTTTCATTATTGTAGCCTACATTATTGACACTGGAAAGCTGCTGTGTCTGGTCTCATGTAGACCTGCCCCCTTACGCTGTGCCCTTCGAGGCACTTAGCCCCCCCACATAGAACTGCACTGTTAGTCGCATGTTGTCGACATGCTTGGCTGTTTCAACAGCAAATCATTTTGTCTTTGTAGAACAATTCCCTCATTAAATAAGTCTGGGATCAAATGGGTAAGGTAGGCAACGTCAAAGCAAGGTACAGTTGCATTTGCATTGTCAGAGTGGTTAGAGGGACAATCGAGCCCTAAGTACCAGACCATTAGTACCTGAGTACCACGCCATTAGAACCTGATGGAGGAACAATAGAGCTTGAGTACCAGACCATTAGGACCTGATGGAGGAACAATAGAGCTTGAGTACCAGACCATTAGGACCTGATGGAGGGACAATAGAGCTTGAGTACCATACCATTAGGACCTGATGGAAAGACAATAGAGCTTGAGTACCATGCCATTAGGACCTGATTGTCGTCAGTATGTTGGGTACTACAAAGGCTCAACAGTTAAGTGGATTTTTATTGTGGTCATGACTCATGACTGCCAGTGTGGCGGTAATACAGTCACCACAACAGCCCTAGCCAGGACCAGCTTAAATGTTTTATTTCAAAAAGTATTAATGGGGATCACGTGACCCTTGAATGAGATGGCCGCATGAACTAAGAGCTCAAGTTAAAACTTCTTTAGCGGCTACATAAGGCGACATTACAGGGGACATTTTTACCCGGACTCGAGCATTAGCGTCAGAAAAAGCCTCCAAGAAGCAGCTAGCTTCAGAAAAAGCTAGCGCCATTAGCCAGGAGCAAGAGTACCCTCCCCCAGGCCCAACCAATGACAACCTCGCACTCTGTCGAAGACATCCTTTCTGAGCTGAGATTCCAATGTACAGAACTCCACATCCAAGTAGATGGCATTAACTCTCGGCTCAGTGTGATAGGGGGGCAAGGTGACAACCCTGGAAAATGCTTTGCCTGACATCAACAACAAGAACCATCAATGCGGGGCGACTGGATGAGGCAGAGGGGCGAATCCTATCCATGGAAAACTCACTGACAGACGCCATGGAAACAATAGCATATGCTAAAAAGAAAATAGGGCATCTGGAAGAGAACAGAGGACCTGGAAAACAGGGGGAGAAGGAATAATTGTGTTCTATTAAATCTGGGCGAAAAAGAAGAGGGAAACATGCCACTGATCCTCTACCTGCAAGACAAACTTCCCGAGTGGCTCCACCTGTCCACCGACAGGCCCATAGAACTGGAGAGAGCTCACTGAGCACTGAGGCCCCCACCAGCAGCCCAATCACCATACGTTTCCCGAGATTCACCGACAAGGAACGAGTCCTGCAGGCGGTGCAAATCAACACCATTACAGTGGAAAACGCCAAACTCACTTTACACCAGGACCTGTCAGCTAGAATGCGCGGAGAGTTTGACGAGGTGAAGAAATACTCCATTGACCGAGGCATCTTCAGGGCATTCAAATACCCAAACGAGCTCAGGATTCTTCACCAAGGAGCCCTGCGACACTTCAAAACTCCCGAAGAGGCAAAAGGTTTTTTGAAGGACAATCCTGGTCACTGAGAAATGGACCAATGACTAAAAACGATTACTGTTATTACTAAAGGAGGTAAGACAACATATAGCGGCCATCCAAAGACCCACCCGCCCCGCTAAATGTCATTATAGCCGTCTAATTTGTATTTATTTTAGCTGAGAGGGATAGGCTCTATAGCCTAACCTAGGCCTACTAATGTTTCAGCCTACTTTTATTTCCCTTTTTTTAAACTATTATTATTTGTAGTTATCATTTTCACATAAGCCTCCACCATTGATAGTTTTGTCGATTTAAGACACATTTACAGACCTATCGAGAAGCTCAATGTTTAAATGTTATGCCTATGGCCGTATTCTGTTGATATGATGTTTTATTGAAAACAAACAACTTATCCTATAGATCCCTTCTAAGGACTTGCCCCAACATTTCTGTTTTATTTGGTCCTAACGATAAGCCCTATGACTTTTTGGGGAGGTATATGTAGGCTGGGCTATTGATTTTATTTTCTCCCACTTTTTTAATGTGGTCTGGACAGGGGCTACGTTATCACTTACTCAATGCAGGGTGGAGAGGATGAGGCATTTCTTTGGTGGGGTGGGGGAGACGTGCGTTGCCAACTGTTCCCGGTTTGATGTTTGTTTTTTCGGGACACAGAATTGAGACTGAGCGTGGCGGTAATAGATCCAACATGTCGAGCTGTTTGGGAACTCGTCTGGGGTGTTCAGAGATTGTTCTTTTATGTACACCATTTATTTTTTATTTTGTGATCGCAGCTGTAACTATTATCCACCTTTACCCAGAGATGACTTGCACTGGAGTTCGATGACTGTTCGATGACGTTGACTAGTACCTTAAATCTATTGACATGGAACTGCCATGGTCTAGGGCATGCAATAAAACATAAAAAGATACTATGTGCCCTAAAAAAGGAAAAAGCAGACATTGCACTATTACAAGAGACACACCTCTGTGATGCCGAACATGCCAAACTCCGCAGAGCTTTGGTGGGACAGGTGTATTTCTCATCTTTCAAATCAGAGGTACTTATGGTTCTTATCCATAAGAATGCTCCATTCATAATTGACAAAAACATACCTGATCCGGAGGGGAGATTTATTTTGATAACTTAGTAATTGGTTGCCCATACAGTGACAATCTTAAACATATACGTGTACAAACGGACCCATAGCACTTTCAGATCTTTGCCTTTGTCCACCTCCGCTTTGACCTCTGCAGAAACATTCCGAAGTCAAAGAGCTGGAAATTCAACACCTCCATGTTATCAAACGAAGCGTTCCATACATTGGTAACTACATGGATAGACAACTACACACAAGACAACAAAGATTCTCCTGTTTCTCAGGCCACAATGTGGGATGCTGCCATAGCCACACTGAGGTCATCTAATTGCATATGTTTCCTCTAAGAAAAAAGCTATGGAAGCACACAGACTAGATCTCGAGAGGGAGCTGGAACGCTGTGAAAAAGTACATAACCAGACAGCACCTCCCTGAGTCAACTTAAAGCAGCCAAAGCCAAACTGAACTTGGACTACACTCAGGAGATAAAAAAGAAAAGTTGTCTTTACTAAACAGAAATACCATGAGTATAGCAATAGGCCCAGTAGATTGCTTGCTTACCAATTAAAAAAGGACCAGTCAGAGCGTACAATCATGGCTATCCAAACAGCAGAGGACGAGGTCACATATGACCCAAAAAAGATCAATTTAACTTTTCATGATTTTTACTGCAAACTATATACCTCTGAGAGAAAACACACGGAGGCAGAACTCCACTCTTTCCTAGAGGGAATCTCACTACCTAAATTATCAGAGACCAACCAAGAAGATCTCAACTCCCCCTTCACTCCTGAGGAGATCCTGGAGGCAATTACCTCCAAGCCACCTAATAAGTCCCCAGGCCCAGATGGATTCCCCAGAGAGTTCTACAAAGCTTTTTGGCCCCAGCTCAGCCCTATCTTCATGCAATGCTGGATGATTTTTGCAAAACCTGAGTTCTCCCAGACTCAATGCACACAGCTAGCATTACAGTGTTGCTCAAAAAAGACAAGGACCCTCTATCCTGCTCGTCCTTCCGGCCCATAAGCTTGTTGGATTTCGACTACAAAATAATTACCAAATTGCTCGCCAAAAGACTAAACACTTCATCCCAAAATAATAAAAGCGGACCAAACTGGATTTATTAGAGACAGGTACTCTTCTGATAACATTCACCGTCTTTTTTAGATATTATAGATCAAGTAAACGCACAGAAGACCCCTATCCTGCTGGCTTCACTGGATGCCGAGAAGGCGTTTGACAGGATGGAGTGGAGCTTTCTGTTTTCATTCTTAGAAAAGTTCAATATGGGCCCAAACTTTATTAAATGGATTAAGTCCCTATACTCTCATCCAAATGACATGGTGACTACTAACAGACTGAACTCTGACAGATTCCCTTTGGGACGGGGCACAAGACAAGGGTGCTCGTTGTCCCCCCTGCTCTACTTGTTGGGGGCGGAGCCTCTGGCAGAGCTGATAAGGAGCAATCCAAGTATTATGGGTGTTTCTGCAGGCGGCCTGCAGCACAAGATTGCGCTCTACGCGGATGATGTCTCGCTCTACATATCCAACCCTGAGAAATCCCTCCCATTTTAGACAGTTCAATATGGCAAGTTTTCAGGATATAAGATACATTTTAACAAATCCACTGTTTGCCCTCTCAATCTTACACTCACCAGCTCTATGAAGACACTCTGTCCATTCCAATGGAAGACACAGGGGTTTCAATACCTTGGGATTTTCGTAACACCAGATCTGAATAGCTTTTCGATGGAAAATTATCTTCCACTCGTGGATCGAATCAAGAACGATCTCCAATCCTGGATCTCCCTCCCAATTTGCTTAGTCGGAAGAATTAATGTCATCCGTATGAACATCCTCCCTAGATTGAACTATTTATTTCAGATGCTCCCATGCTATCTTTCCTTTGTCAAAACAACTAACCAAGGCATCACCAAATTTATATGGGGCAATAAAAATCCTAGGATCAAGTTCTCCACTCTATCGAAACCTGAATCTAAGGGTGGTCTTGCCCTTCCCTCCCTTCAATTGTACTACTGGTATGCCCAAATCTGCAACATGCTAACATGGATCACAAACAGACAAGACTCAACGTGGATTCAGATAGAAGCCCAATCCTGTGGTTCATTGCCCCTAAGCTCAATTATATTCATTAATAACTTTAGTGAAGTGGGCAACCCAGCCAAAACCTTTTGTGATTTACAGCACCCTACTAGGGTGGTGAGACTGAGAAATACCTGTGCATTTCCTCCCATATATCTTCTCACTCGCCTATAGTATGCAACCCAGGCTTGCCAAAAGCCCCGAGTAATGTCAACTTTAATCTTTTTTATCCTCTAGTAATCAGGACCTTTTCAGATCTATTTCATCAGAAAACCACTACACTGAAATCCTTTCAAGAGCTCTGCGGTGAATTCAATGTGCCAAGATCCATAAAAATAAAAAAAATCTTCAAATTAGATATGTAATTTCCTCATTTACTTCCAAGAGGAGATTTAGAGCTTAGCTGAATGAAGTTGAAACCCTTCTTGCTACAGCACAGTCCATTAAAGGCTAAATCTCCTATCTATAGACTTCTTTCTGAGAATGGGTGCTCCTCCTTTATTCCTTTGAAAATAATCTGGGAAAAGGACCTTGGTCTGACTATCAGTGATGAGGTATGGGCGGAGGTTTGCGACAGGGTATATATATACTACTCCTCTACTAATGTAAAAATGAAAATCTAATTACACATTTTTGTACAAATTGTATTACACTCCAATGAGACTCCATAGAATGAAAACAGACATTTCTCCTAACTGTAAAATATGTACCTCTGAAAGTGGAACCTATATGCATGTATTTTGGAGCTGTAGAGCGATTGCCAGATTTTGGCAATCTATACATACTGCTGCACAGAAAATACTAGATGTACAGTTAGATACACGGGGTCATATCAATCTTAATGCCCACCAGGACTTTGTTCTTGATCCTGACAGAGAACATTTGTTTGACTATCACATACTTAGCTAAGAAATGTATTCTTCTATTGTGGGCTTCTAATACTTCTATGTTTAAAATGTGGATTGACCAGATTGTTGACTTTCTTCCTCTTGAAAAGCTCACTTATGACCTCCGCAAGAGACAGCCCAGGTTTGATAGACTCTGGTCTCCACTGCTCAACTATATGTCAAATGGGACAGAGTGAATGGGGTGATTAGGGAAATGAGCAGATACATGTTGTAAGGTGCTGTAAAAACTAATAATTTGCTCATCGTCTCAGCTAAGGCTGGAAATAGCTAATAAGAACCTTGATAGTGCTGTTGCGTTATTATTTTAATCTGTCATCTGTGAATGTGGAATGTGTTTTCTGGGTTGATTTGAAAAACAAGAACTTAACTTTAAATTGAAAAAAATAAATGATGAATTATTGTGGAGGCTACATTTGAAATGCAGCTGTTACAAACATACAGTACATTGTACTGACTAGTTTAATAAGCTGCGTGTCCGGCCAGAACTAGTTTAAATGGCCAACTGTGCCCAAATTGGTAACACATAGCTGCAGTGGCTGCCATGAAATCATTTTAACTAAGATAAAACCATTTTTAAAAGGCAGCACCAAACATTTGTGTCCTGACAAGGCATCAGAGTCACATGAGGACACGGGAAACTTTCCTGGAAACAGCCCTCTGAGCTAGAGGAGAAAATCATGATTATTTTAGGCCTCCACACAGGGGTTACACACGCACACAAACACACACACACCATTACTCCCACTCACTTTGTCTCTGTCAGTCTGTGTAGCCATGAACAAGGTAGTTTGGCGAGAGTCCTGTACCTTTTTGGATTGTTTTCTTTGCCTACTCAGGGTTTTGGTTCATGCTTTTAGTCATCGTTCATCCCTTCGTTATTACGTTGCAGTGTAGGTGCTAATAACTGAGCTAAAAATGGAATTGAACAAAATGAATGGAACTCTTTGAACTTAGATGAATGGATCTGAGTTAGTTGGTTATGAAAATAGGGAAACAGCGTGGTGATGTTGGGTTTTTACTATGTAGAATGAACTAGGCATTGCTACACAGCCCTTACCTACCGGGACTACTGTCCGAATGGCCTCATACACTTCCAAATACTCTGGTTTATTTCAGTTACACGTCAGCATGCCCTGCCCCCCTCCTCATCAGTGTGTGAGAGAAGGTGAGGTTGGACCGCCTGCTCTTCTCATAAAGAGGCGATTCCTAGAAAAGTGTTCCGTTTCGTCAGTTTTTTTTCTCTCCCATAGCTCCTTATTTGGTTACAATCTCTCTTGCGTCCTCTCCCTCTAGACCTACTCACTCACTCACAACTCACTCACTCACTCATTCACTCACTCACTCACTCACTCACTCACTCACTCACTCACTCACTCACACACTCACACACTCTCTCTCTCACTCACTCACTCACTCACTCGCACACTCTCTCTCACTCTCTCTCTCTCACACACTCACTCACTCTTTCACTCTCTCTCACACTCTTTCACTCTCTCTCTCTCTCTCTCTCTCTCACTCTCACTCTCTCTCTCTCTCTCTCTCTCTCTCTCTCTCTCACTCTCTCTTTCTCACTCACACTCTCTCTCACTCACACTCTCCCTCTCTCACTCACACACAGGCCTATTTCTCAAAAGCTCCCAGCATCTTAACTGTTAGCATACTCGCCTTTCAGCAAATGTTTTTTCAGGGGAAAAAAGGTTTTGTTTAGTTGTAACAGCCGTCTTTCACACAGCCCTGTCAGTGTCTCTCCCCATGTGCTCTCCCTCTTGAGTTTCTGTGTGTGTCCCCTTTGTTAGCGAACAGATGAAGGCCTGGCCTGGTTGGGCCGACCCGTTCTTAGCATGCATTAGGGAACATGATGGACTTCAGAGTCCTACTGTCTCACTTGTGACACTGGGATAAAGGTGTTCCCTGGCATTGTTACCCAGGTTTGAGTTGCTTTGCGTAGGTTGTCAGCTGCTAGCTATCCCATGAGGCCTCTTGTTCAATAGTAAGAAATGTTGATCAATGAAAGATCTCTGAAAAAGAAAGTAGCCGCACATTATCAGATGTAATCTCCCAGCAGGAGCATTAGAACACCTACTCTCATTAACTGGCAGTGTCATGTTTGGCAGTTCTGTCAGTCACTCTTTTGGGAACTTGACACGTGACCTTTTGGAACCGGAACCCCCCTCCTCCAGTTTATAGGAGTTAGGAGTATTAGCTCAAACTCTGTTGTTTCTTCTCAGCACGTTGTATTTCCAAAGTGGATGACGGCATGGATGATTATGGGTGAAATTCTAATTGTCCCTCAGCTGCTTGGCCATATAATTTCAACAGGGGGTCAGTTTGTGTGTTGCCCTCATCGCGGCCCAGTGAGTTCTCAACTGTCCATTAATCGGATGACAGCCATTAGCTCGCCAGACATGTCATGGGCCTGGCCCTGTGTGTGTGTGTGTGTGTGTTGGGGACATTTAAAGATAGATAGGCATTGTTTAATTTTATTAACGTTTTCCTTTTGTGTAATATGTATGATTTCCAGTGTGTTTTTTTATTTGGGACACTCATTTGTGTACTAGTTGATGGTCACTTGATACTAATGTCATGGATTGTTCATATCTGATAGTGATTGACACCAGACTGGAGGTATGAGGACAGGGGACGCTGATTGTTATTGTATTCTGTGACACTGACTCTGTAGCAGCTGATGTTGTGACTTCCTACAAGCCCCTCGGTGGGTGTTTACAGAACATTGGTGCTGTGAGATTAGAATATAAGGTCCTGCTTCTCTGCTTCTGTGCTGGAGGTGTTTCCCTGTTGCAACTTGTATTAAACCACATTGATTTACTTTCTCTGTAACTTCTTTAATTCACCTGGAAAATCCCTGTTACCTGTGTGTGTACACGCGTAATCTGTGATGAGTTGGGCAGGGTTATGAAATCCTCTTGTATGGGGGGTCGGAGTGCAGTGACACAGCCCTGCACAGTGATCCTTTTGTCTGAAGGGTCAAGAGAGCAACTGGCACTATCAGCACTGAGTGGAGGGAGCTGGAGGTAGACTGAGGGAGGAAAGCAAAAGATTCCTAAAACGAGAGGGAGGCACAGAGAATGGATTGAATTGTGGAAAGGAAGGAGAGCGCGATTGCAGTGGGAGTAGCGGGAGGGAAGAAGGCAGGGAATTGGGGATACAGTATAGGCCTAAGCAGGGAGGAGAGCGGGGGGAAGAGGAATAGGGCGCGGAGGAGACACAACTGATGGGCTATTGACTCACCGTGCTGCCCCAAACTCACTGACCGTACACCTCCTTATACCGTCTCATAACAGCCTCACATCCATCTGTGTCCTTGGTTCCACCATACCTGCTGAACGTAACGTGGCTGGACCTTGACCTGCTCTATACATACAATGCATGATATACAGCTGTCCCCAAAGCATGTTTGTTTACTATGCAAACCCTGTCACCTCCATGTCTGCACCCTTTTGATACCCTCTCCAAGGACAGTTACCCTCAGCCCCTTACCGGCTGGGCAAGAAGACCATCCATAGGTGACAAACAACTGACTGCATTTTGAAGCGAGTCGACTGCAGCGCTCAAGCCACATCTACGATATCCCATTCCCATCAGCCAGAGAGGGAGAGATTGGTTTTGGATCATCGACTGTAGTTTCCAAGCTAGTTTTCCATCCAATTGACGACCGATTTTCATGCAGATATTCTAAAATCTGCATAAAAACCACTATGCAGGTTTTCCCAGCAGAGACTCGTTTCCATCAGATTGACTTGTTGCGGATAAAAGGTTGTGCGTGATGACGTAGCACAGTGCACATAAAAAATCTATTAAAAAACGTTTGCGGTTAAATTCCCATATGCCAAATAAAAAATACAAGTTAAATGGGTTTTCAATTGATGGGATTGGCACACGAAGCAAAGGTGACAACTGGTCTTGGTAAGTGTGCTCTGGTTAACAGCTCTCAGATACAGTGTAGGTGGGCCAGCCTACATGATGACATTATTATTGACTTTCATTTGTCAAATGGCTGTCAAGCATTGATCATCATGTCCCCAGAATAAGACCCTCAATATGTCTTGGAAATAAGCATCAAGATCATCACCCTGTGAAGTTCATCGTAAATGATTTTGTCTGTAGCCTAAAAAACTGTAGGCTGAGCTGTAGTGGGAGGAGCACAGAACATACCACGTTACTCCCAAGTTTACTTTCGATATGACTGGTTATTATATCAATATTTGCGTACAAAGGCATTTCCACCACCATTTCTCACCTAATACATTTTAGACACAAAATGATCCCACCTAGCATATTTTGATGATCCCACCTAGCATATCTTGATGATCCCACCTAGCATATCTTGATGATCCCACCTAGCATATTTTGATGATCCCACCTAGCATATTTTGATGATCCCACCTAGCATATTTTGATGATCCCACCTAGCATATTTTGATGATCCCACCTAGCATATTTTGATGATCCCACCTAGCATATTTTGATGATCCCACCTAGCATATTTTGATGATCCCACCTAGCATATTTTGATGATCCCACCTAGCATATTTTGATGATCCCACCTAGCATATTTTGATGATCCCACCTAGCATATTTTGTTTTGACGACATCTGGACATTTTTTACCCACGTTTGCTGTTTTCTGTCGTGGCTTCTTTTTTCTTTATCCGACATGTACTTTACTCGCATGAAAAGGTTGGATGGAAACCTGGTTTTGGATAGATGAATATTGTGGAGAGAAGAAGATTCATGTTGGAAGAAGAGGGAGAGAAATGAACGTGGGGAGAAGTGTATAGCCCAGGTCTACAGAACTAGAGGACAATTTAAATTTTAAAAACCATGTATTTTTAAACCTGCCTGCTCTCCATCTCCCCACCTCCTCTCAGGAAGAGGAGGATGACCTGGTCCTTCATGTGGTTTTGGTGTGACTCAGGAAGAGGAGGATGACCTGGTCCTTCATGTGGTTTTGGTGTGACTCAGGAAGAGGAGGATGACCTGGTCCTTCATGTGGTTTTGGTGTGACTCAGGAAGAGGAGGATGACCTGGTCCTTCATGTGGTTTTGGTGTGACTCAGGAAGAGGAGGATGACCTGGTCCTTCATGTGGTTTTGGTGTGACTCAGGAAGAGGAGGATGACCTGGTCCTTCATGTGGTTTTGGTGTGACTCAGGAAGAGGAGGATGACCTGGTCCTTCATGTGGTTTTGGTGTGACTCAGGAAGAGGAGGATGACCTGGTCCTTCATGTGGTTTTGGTGTGACTCAGGAAGAGGAGGATGACCTGGTCCTTCATGTGGTTTTGGTGTGACTCAGGAAGAGGAGGATGACCTGGTCCTTCATGTGGTTTTGGTGTGACTCAGGAAGAGGAGGATGACCTGGTCCTTCATGTGGTTTTGGTGTGACTCAGGAAGAGGAGGATGACCTGGTCCTTCATGTGGTTTTGGTGTGACTCAGGAAGAGGAGGATGACCTGGTCCTTCATGTGGTTTTGGTGTGACTCAGGAAGAGGAGGATGACCTGGTCCTTCATGTGGTTTTGGTGTGACTCAGGAAGAGGAGGATGACCTGGTCCTTCATGTGGTTTTGGTGTGACTCAGGAAGAGGAGGATGACCTGGTCCTTCATGTGGTTTTGGTGTGACTCAGGAAGAGGAGGATGACCTGGTCCTTCATGTGGTTTTGGTGTGACTCAGGAAGAGGAGGATGACCTGGTCCTTCATGTGGTTTTGGTGTGACTCAGGAAGAGGAGGATGACCTGGTCCTTCATGTGGTTTTGGTGTGACTCAGGAAGAGGAGGATGACCTGGTCCTTCATGTGGTTTTGGTGTGACTCAGGAAGAGGAGGATGACCTGGTCCTTCATGTGGTTTTGGTGTGACTCAGGAAGAGGAGGATGACCTGGTCCTTCATGTGGTTTTGGTGTGACTCAGGAAGAGGAGGATGACCTGGTCCTTCATGTGGTTTTGGTGTGACTCAGGAAGAGGAGGATGACCTGGTCCTTCATGTGGTTTTGGTGTGACTCAGGAAGAGGAGGATGACCTGGTCCTTCATGTGGTTTTGGTGTGACTCAGGAAGAGGAGGATGACCTGGTCCTTCATGTGGTTTTGGTGTGACTCAGGAAGAGGAGGATGACCTGGTCCTTCATGTGGTTTTGGTGTGACTCAGGAAGAGGAGGATGACCTGGTCCTTCATGTGGTTTTGGTGTGACTCAGGAAGAGGAGGATGACCTGGTCCTTCATGTGGTTTTGGTGTGACTCAGGAAGAGGAGGATGACCTGGTCCTTCATGTGGTTTTGGTGTGACTCAGGAAGAGGAGGATGACCTGGTCCTTCATGTGGTTTTGGTGTGACTCAGGAAGAGGAGGATGACCTGGTCCTTCATGTGGTTTTGGTGTGACTCAGGAAGAGGAGGATGACCTGGTCCTTCATGTGGTTTTGGTGTGACTCAGGAAGAGGAGGATGACCTGGTCCTTCATGTGGTTTTGGTGTGACTCAGGAAGAGGAGGATGACCTGGTCCTTCATGTGGTTTTGGTGTGACTCAGGAAGAGGAGGATGACCTGGTCCTTCATGTGGTTTTGGTGTGACTCAGGAAGAGGAGGATGACCTGGTCCTTCATGTGGTTTTGGTGTGACTCAGGAAGAGGAGGATGACCTGGTCCTTCATGTGGTTTTGGTGTGACTCAGGCAGAGGAGGATGACCTGGTCCTTCATGTGGTTTTGGTGTGACTCAGGAAGAGGAGGATGACCTGGTCCTTCATGTGGTTTTGGTGTGACTCAGGAAGAGGAGGATGACCTGGTCCTTCATGTGGTTTTGGTGTGACTCAGGAAGAGGAGGATGACCTGGTCCTTCATGTGGTTTTGGTGTGACTCTATTATAAAAAGTAGTTTCCAGGAACAGCTGTTAAGTGTTCCTGATCTGCCCACCTCTGTTATGCAACACGTTTCAGATATAAAAACACCACAATATCTCATTATATCGCTCTGTTTTCTAGGCCTATCTCTCACTCTTGTTCCCGCTCTCCTAAATGGAGGTCATTATCTGTCAACAAATTAGCTGATAGTTTTGTTTTTTTTCCTTTCAAGTCCAATAAATGGATATGGAATTACATAACGTCAAGTCTTATTTTCACAACCTATTGTTGTAACATTACGCCACAATGAGTCAGCGACGGGGTTTTATTAAATGGAAATTGATACTGTCGCTCTCTCTCTCCCTCCATCCATCTCTCCCTCCACCCATCTCTCCCTCCACCTCGCTCTTCTTCCCATCTCTTTTCTCTGTTTCCCTCTTTCCCTTCCAAAGATGAGTGGAACATTCCAGAGGTGACGCTCCAAGCAGTGCCGTCCGACAGACGGTTGTCCTGACTGGCATCCCGTATCGGTTCGGAGTGGGAGTCGATTCTCCTTGACTTGGGCCTCTCCACGGGGGCGCTGTACCGTTGCCGTGCCGACCACCCTCTGAGCTCAGGTGCTAGCAGGGCTGATCCAGTGGAGACAGAGCAAGGGGAGGAGCGCTACAGTCCACAGGCTTCTCCAGAGCCTGCAGTCCACTGACATCCACCCCTCTACCCTGGACGAGGTGTTCCAGTGAGGGGAGAGGACACACTGGATCATGGATGAAATCCTAATTGGATGACAGCCATTAGCTCAGCCAGACCAGGGTTTCTGATAGGAAAATGTGGTGCTGGACATGTGACCGGAAACTTTTCTTTTACCAGACATTTGAGATCTGCCAGACCCATATGCATTGGATGCATAACCTGATTAGGGCGTCCACCCACAGTGCTCAGAATGACACAAATCACATTTACATTATGGTAATTGATATTAACAGAACATGCAAGTCGAGGATACAACAATGAAGATATAATAAGTGTCCACATTTGCTTTTCCTCAGCCAACAAGACGACTAACAGCAACATCACTAGCCTGTCAATAGTAGAATAGTTAACCTATTCTATTGGTCAGCTTATTGAGAAATAGTCTACTCCAATCCGAATCTGGGACAGTTGTGAGATGGAGCCCAAAATCGTACAACCAGTAGGCTTAGGCTACATTTAAAAAAACAACGTTAAAAGCAGTGAGAGTGAAACAGAACAGAACGTTTAGCTTATAATGCTGGGGAACTATTATTTCTTCACATTGTAAGCTCAGCAATGCGCACAAGGCAGTAGGCTACTCATGAACGTTCCTTCTATAATGCAATTAGCGGGAAAACACCGTTGTCAAAAGGGCACCACACAATTGAGAGGTTTCATACGACCAAGATGAAAATGTCCATTAGAAATGTAGAAAGAGATCTAATAGGCTACTTTTAAGAAAGGTAAGACATGCCTCATATGTATTAAAAGGAAATGCATAGCGCCTCCAGCTCATTGCCAAGTGGTGTGTGTATGTGTGTGTGTGTGTGTGTGTGTGTGTGTGTGTGTGTGTGTGTGTGTGTGTGTGTGTGTGACGCGGCAGCAGCTCAAAGGCTCTATCTATATGCTGTACGGGTGTGATGAATAAGATGCATAACAAATATACTGTAGCCTACATAGTTTGCCAACTTAATTCCACTAAATTATGCTAAATAACCTAGAGAACGATAAATATGACCAGTCAACTGGTATTTCCATCAACTGGTATTTCCATCAATGAAGAGGCTAAAAAGGATTATATGAAATGTTCTTATTTTCCAGGACAATTGACCAGGGATATTTTATTTCAGCTTTTCAACAACAACAACAAAAATGTATAGGCCAAAAGCCAGCTATTACCGGCTAACAGAAACCCTGAGCGAGATGTGTCATTGGCCTGGCCCTGCGTGTGCGTGTTGTAATAGGGACAGTTTCAGTTTAGAATAATTAACACAATGCTTAGCGTAATTATGTTTTTCCCTTTTCTGTAATACACATGATTTCCGGTGTTTTTATTTTGGGGAAACTCTTTTGTGTACTGTTTGATTCGTCACTAGACTTGATTACGAGAATAATCCGTAACGTTCAGTATCTCCTGATCGTGATTGACGCCAGACTGGAGGTACAAGGACAAAGGACACTGATTTGTTATTGTAAGATTAGAATAAGCCGATTTTGAAACCATGCAGGCCTACACACAAACACACACTCCTACAGACACGCCTTTTTTCAGTCACTCAGACCCTGAAAAGTAAACAAACACGATGGCGTTGCGACATCCACTCTGTGGAAAACAAATCCACTGATAGTATTTTTCTTCCTTCACGTCCATTTGAAATGGCCATGGAATTGCATAACGTCTAGTCTTATTTTCACAACATATTGTTGTAACATTACATCACAATGAATCGGGGACATTTTTGGTCCGCAACAACAGCTACCGCTGCAGTCAGTGTTTATAGAACTGGAAATGCCTCAACAAGGTCAAGGCTGCATGCCCAACAAGCACTCTCCAGGATTTTTCCACCTGTTTTTTTTTTAAGTGGAGCTGGAATTAGAGGAGTTTGTACATGAACTATATCCTTGTACTTTTTGCGTATGATTTGCCTTGAAAAAGGATTCCTATATTTGTCCAACTTTTTAAAAAAGATGGAACTGGAATGGGATTTGTTTTCCTCTTCAAATGGCATACCATGATTGTAAAACAAAATTGGTGAATGCCTCCTTTTTTATGTAGTGCTTTATTGGTCTTGATGTCATGTTGACATTTCTTAATGTAGGGCCATTTCACAAGATGTTTCATTTGCAAATGTTTAGTTGTAAAATCAAAGACCATACTCTGCTTCATCTGCATTTGCCTTGCTGTTCATGACTGCAAGGTTAAGGCCAAACAAATTCTCTTAACTACTCTTAAGTAAATGTGAGGACATTTTAAAGCACTCGCTCTTCTCTGACTTACACGACGTGTGAGTTCTGTCTACGCCTCAGCCAATGCTAGTATAATTCTTAATAGGGTCATTTATGATGGGCTTAAGGTAATTCATAGCACAGTCAGATACACACATGAATGTCTGTTACATTTTACGATTTTTGTGAATGAAAAGCCACAGTGTTCCTGCGACAGCTTTGAAGTACAACTCAAGTGCCGTCTTGGACTAGGGGACTCGCATACGTACACTTACACACCTTGCTGCATGGAGTTTTCACATCTGTTTTTGTGCTAGCCTAGTTTCCCTGGCTCTAACACACGGCCAGGGAAACTAGGCTAGCACAGGTAGGCAGCAGTCAAATCAATCAAACTTGATGAACTCTGTTTTTTTTATTTTTACAAAACACTAGTCACTGAACAAGGCTAGAGGGGGAGAGGAAAGACTACCTACCTCTGCATTTGTATTTATTAGGCACCAGACGGAAGACAAGACTGAAAGTGGGAGGGACTACCTCCCCTGAACTTGTCCAATAATAAACACTTGTTTTTGGCTGTGGCCTAATGACTACGACCCAGTTGTGTGGCAGTCTTCTTGAGATATCTATATCCAACCCCCATCTTTTTCACAGTCTCCACTATCTGCTGGTCTGGTTGGTGAGTAGTGGCTGTGGAGGCAAAGGTCAGAAACCCTACATAGCCTCTGTCCGCTGAAACATCACAACCACTGAGAGGATCACAGGCCATGAACCACGTGGCCTGAGCGTAAATCCACCTCCTGGTTGGTTGGTTGAGACAAAGCCACGGTGACATTTGACCTAAGGGCATTCTAGGCCAGGGATCAACTGTGTCTGAGACATTCCCGGATGCTCTTAGGAACGCTGCACGCTGACATCACACCAGCCAAGCATTTTGCCTTACATTTGTGTCAGTGCAGACGGAACTTGAGGAGGAATGTTGGGTAACTCTGTGGGGGAGTTGTTAGATTGGAGTGTTGAATAATGGAAGACGTTTTGGCTGCTGTTGTCACAACACAGCACAAGCAGGTTACTACAATTTAGTCTTTAGTGACTTTGTGAAGAGTGTTGTGGCCCATACAGTATGTGAAAGGTACTGTAAAAAAAAATTGCTCACCCCCCTCATAAAATTTACTCTAACATAATACCACCATAAATAAGAATTGTAGCAACCCTGAGTTTATAATTGTAAACATTGACTAACATTTTAGCTTTTTGTTTGTTGATGAGACAGGTGATCAAATTAAAATCAAATGTATCAAATCAAATCAAATCAAATTTTATTTGTCACATACACATGGTTAGCAGATGTTAATGCGAGTGTAGCGAAATGCTTGTGCTTCTAGTTCCGACAATGCAGTAATAACCAACAAGTAATCTAACTAACAATTCCAAAACTACTGTCTTATACACAGTGTAAGGGGATAAAGAATATGTACATAAGGATATATGAATGAGTGATGGTACAGAGCAGCATAGGCAAGATACAGTAGATGATATCGAGTACAGTATATACATATGAGATGAGTATGTAAACCAAGTGGCATAGTTAAAGTGGCTAGTGATACATGTATTACATAAGGATGCAGTCGATGATATAGAGTACAGTATATACGTATGCATATGAGATGAATAATGTAGGGTAAGTAACATTATATAAGGTAGCATTGTTTAAAGTGGCTAGTGATATATTTACATCATTTCCCATCAATTCCCATTATTAAAGTGGCTGGAGTTGAGTCAGTGTCATTGACAGTGTGTTGGCAGCAGCCACTCAATGTTAGTGGTGGCTGTTTAACAGTCTGATGGCCTTGAGATAGAAGCTGTTTTTCAGTCTCTCGGTCCCAGCTTTGATGCACCTGTACTGACCTCGCCTTCTGGATGACAGCGGGGTGAACAGGCAGTGGCTCGGGTGGTTGATGTCCTTGATGATCTTTATGGCCTTCCTGTAGCATCGGGTGGTGTAGGTGTCCTGGAGGGCAGGTAGTTTGCCCCCGGTGATGCGTTGTGCAGACCTCACTACCCTCTGGAGAGCCTTACGGTTGAGGGCGGAGCAGTTGCCGTACCAGGCGGTGATACAGCCCGCCAGGATGCTCTCGATTGTGCATCTGTAGAAGTTTGTGAGTGCTTTTGGTGACAAGCCGAATTTCTTCAGCCTCCTGAGGTTGAAGAGGCGCTGCTGCGCCTTCTTCACGATGCTGTCTGTGTGAGTGGACCAATTCAGTTTGTCTGTGATGTGTATGCCGAGGAACTTAAAACTTGCTACCCTCTCCACTACTGTTCCATCGATGTGGATAGGGGGGTGTTCCCTCTGCTGTTTCCTGAAGTCCACAATCATCTCCTTAGTTTTGTTGTTGTTGAGTGTGAGGTTATTTTCCTGACACCACACTCTGAGGGCCCTCACCTCCTCCCTGTAGGCCGTCTCGTTGATGTTGGTAATCAAGCCTACCACTGTTGTGTCGTCCGCAAACTTGATGATTGAGTTGGAGGCGTGCGTGGCCACGCAGTCGTGGGTGAACAGGGAGTATAGGAGAGGGCTCAGAACGCACCCTTGTGGGGCCCCAGTGTTGAGGATCAGCGGGGAGGAGATGTTGTTGCCTACCCTCACCACCTGGGGGCGGCCCGTCAGGAAGTCCCGTACCCAGTTGCACAGGGCGGGGTCGAGACCCAGGGTCTCGAGCTTGATGACGAGCTTAGAGGGTACTATGGTGTTGAATGCCGAGCTGTAGTCGATGAACAGCATTCTCACATAGGTATTCCTCTTGTCCAGATGGGTTAGGGCAGTGTACAGTGTGGTTGAGATTGCATCGTCTGTGGACCTATTTGGGCGGTAAGCAAATTGGAGTGGGTCTAGGGTGTCAGGTAGGGTGGAGGTGATATGGTCCTTGACTAGTCTCTCAAAGCACTTCATGATGACGGATGTGAGTGCTACGGGGCGGTAGTAGTTTAGCTCAGTTACCTTAGCTTTCTTGGGAACAGGAACAATGGTGGCCCTCTTGAAGCATGTGGGAACAGCAGACTGGTATAGGGATTGATTGAATATGTCCGTAAACACACCGGCCAGCTGGTCTGCGCATGCTCTGAGGGCGCGGCTGGGGATGCCGTCTGGGCCTGCAGCCTTGCGAGGGTTAACACGTTTAAATGTCTTACTCACCTCGGCTGTAGTGAAGGAGAGACCGCATGTTTTCGTTGCAGGCCGTGTCAGTGGCACTGTATTGTCCTCAAAGCGGGCAAAAAAGTTATTTAGTCTGCCTGGGAGCAAGACATCCTGGTCCGTGACTGGGCTGGAATTCTTCCTGTAGTCCGTGATTGACTGTAGACCCTGCCACATGCCTCTTGTGTCTGAGCCGTTGAATTGAGATTCTACTTTGTCTCTGTACTGGCGCTTAGCTTGTTTAATAGCCTTGCGGAGGGAATAGCTGCACTGTTTGTATTCAGTCATGTCACCAGACACCTTGCCCTGATTAAAAGCAGTGGTTCGCGCTTTCAGTTTCACACGAATGCTGCCATCAATCCACGGTTTCTGGTTAGGGAATGTTTTAATCGTTGCTATGGGAACGACATCTTCAACGCACGTTCTAATGAACTCGCACACCGAATCAGCGTATTCGTCAATGTTGTTGTCTGACGCAATACGAAACATCTCCCAGTCCACGTGATGGAAGCAGTCTTGGAGTGTGGAGTCAGCTTGGTCGGACCAGCGTTGGACAGACCTCAGCGTGGGAGCCTCTTGTTTTAGTTTCTGTCTGTAGGCAGGGATCAACAAAATGGAGTCGTGGTCAGCTTTTCCGAAAGGGGGGCGGGGCAGGGCCTTATATGCGTCGCGGAAGTTAGAGTAACAATGATCCAGGGTCTTTCCACCCCTGGTTGTGCAATCGATATGCTGATAAAATTTAGGGAGTCTTGTTTTCAGATTAGCCTTGTTAAATTCCCCAGCTACAATGAATGCAGCCTCCGGATAAATCGTTTCCAGTTTGCAGAGAGTTAAATAAAGTTCGTTCAGAGCCATCGATGTGTCTGCTTGGGGGGGATATATACGGCTGTGATTATAATCGAAGAGAATTCTCTTGGTAGATAATGCGGTCTACATTTGATTGTGAGGAATTCTAAATCAGGTGAACAGAAGGATTTGAGTTCCTGTATGTTTCTTTCATCACACCATGTCACGTTGGCCATAAGGCATACGCCCCCGCCCCTCTTCTTACCAGAAAGATGTTTGTTTCTGTCGGCGCGATGCGTGGAGAAACCCGCTGGCTGCACCGCTTCGGATAGCGTCTCTCCAGTGAGCCATGTTTCCGTGAAGCAGAGAACGTTACAGTCTCTGATGTATTTATATAGCCCTTCGTACATCAGCTGAAATCTCAAAGTGCTGTACAGAAACCCAGCCTAAAACCCCAAACAGCAAGCAATGCAGGTGTAGAAGCACGGTGGCTAGGAAAAACTCCCTAGAAAGGTCAAAACCTAGGAAGAAACCTAGAGAGGAACCAGGCTATGAGGGGTGGCCAGTCCTCTTCTGGCTGTGCCGGGTGGAGATTATAACAGAACATGGCCAAGATGTTCAAATGTTCATAAATGAACAGCATGGTCAAATAATAATAATCACAGGCAGAACAGTTGAAACTGGAGCAGCAGCACGGCCAGGTGGACTGGGGACAGCAAGGAGTCATCATGTCAGGTAGTCCTGAGGCATGGTCCTAGGGCTCAGGTCCTCCGAGAGAGAGAGAGAGAGAGAGAGAGAGAGAGAAAGAAAGAAAGAAAGAAAGAAAGAAAGAAAGAAAGAAAGAAAGAAAGAAAGAAAGAAAGAAAGAAAGAAAGAAAGAAAGAAAGAGAGAATTAGAGAGAGCATACTTAAATTCACACAGGACACCGGATAGGACAGGAGAAGTATTCCAGATATAACAAACTGACCCTAGCCCCCCGACACATAAACTACTGCAGCATAAATACTGGAGGCTGATGCCACACGGCTAACAGGACAGAAGGTTGAGGGATCACCGATCACCACGGACAAGCTCACTCTTCCTGCCTGTATCATTACATTACGATCAGAGCCAGCTGCAGACAACGATCAGCTATATTTATATAATGAATACAACAACATTTCCACCAACAGGTTTCTGTGCCAATGCACCACACAACCAATAAGCAACGCATAACTGCATACTGCTTACCGACTTTGAACACTCATTATGGTTTGCGTTTTCAACATCACAATCAAGTATGACATACTCGATTGTGGGATTGACAATCTCGACAAACAGAAAATGTATCCAAACTCAGTATTGAAGGCTTGGTTTCACAGTCTCTGAATGTCATTAAACTGTTTGGTGTTTTGTAACAGATTAATCGAATGACCTTTGCGCAGTTTGGATGCTGGAATTAATTTTGAGGGGAGTGGATGAACATGAGCAGGTAGGCTCCATGAGACTTTTAAAGTAGCCTAATCAGATTAAAATATTTTTACTAGTTGTGTTTATGCCACAAAAAAGTAATACATTTTCAAAGTTAAATAACAAACTCAGCAAAAAAAGAAACGTCCCTTTTTCAGGACCCTGTCTAAAAATCCAAATAACTTCAAAGAGCTTCATTGTAAACACTGTTTCCCATGAGTGTTCAATGAACCCTAAACAATTAATGAACATGCACCTGTGGAACAGTCGTTAAGACACTAACAGCTTACTGACGGTAGACAATTAACATCACAATTATGAAAATGTAGGACACGAAAGAGGCCGTTCTACTGACTCTGAAAAACACCAAAAGAAAGATGCCCAGGGTCCCTGCTCATCTGCGTGAACGTGCCTTAGGCATGCTGCAAAGAGGCATGAGGACTGTGGCCAGGGCAATAAATTGCAATGTCCGTACTGTGAGACACCTAAGACAGTGCTACAGGGAGACGGGACGGAGAGCTGATTGTCCTCGCAGTGGCAGACCACGTTTAACAACACCTGCACAGGATCAGTACATCCGAACATCACACCTGCGGGACAGGTACAGGATGGCAACATCAACTGCCCGAGTTAAACCAGGAACGCTCAATCCCTCCATCAGTGCTCAGACTGTCCGCAATAGGCTGAGACAGGCTGGACTGAAGGCTTGTAGGCCTGTTGTAAGGCAGGTCCTCACCAGACATCACCGGCAACAACGTCGCCTATGGGCACAAACCCACCGTCGCTGGACCAGACAGGACTGGCAAAAAGTACTCATCTCTGACGAGTCGCGCTTATCGTCGAAGGAATGAGAATTACACCGAGGCCTGTTCTCTGGAGCGGGACCGATTTGGAGGTGAAGGGTCGTCATGGTCTGGGGCGGTGCGTCACAGCATCATCTGACTGAGCTTGTTGTCATTGCAGGCAAACTCATCACTGTGCGTTACAGGGAAGAAATCCTCCTCCCTCATGTGGTACCCTACCTGCAGGCTCATCCTGACATATGACCCTCCAGCATGACAATGCCACCCGCCGTACTGCTTTTTCTGTGCGTGATTTCCTGCAAGACAGGAATTTCAGTGTTCTGCCGTGGCCAGCGAAGATCCCGGATCCCAATCCCATTGAGCACGTCTGGGACCTGTTGGATCGGAGGTTGAGTGCTAGGGCTATTCCCCCCCAGAAATGTCCGGGAACTTGCAGGTGCCTTGGTGGAAGAGTGGGGTAACATCTCACAGCAAGAACTGGCAAATCTGGTGCAGTCCATGAGGAGGAGATGCACTGCAGTACCTAATGCAGCTGGTGGCCACACTGTTACCCCCCCCCCAGGGACACCATTTCTGTTAGTCACATGTCTGTGGAACTTGTTCAGTTTATATCTCAGTTGTTGAATCTTGTTATGATCATACAAATATTTATGTTGCATGTAAACAACAGGTGTGGACTAAAATGAAATGTTACTTCCAACAATGCAGGGAAAAGGGAAAATGGAAATGGAGAAATAATAGAAAAGTAAAACCCTTAATTAGAAAAGATACACAATGAGTGACGATAACTTGGCTATATAAAAGGCTTACATTTTAGTCATTTAGCAGACACACTTATCCAGAACAACTTACAACAACTCAGTAGTGAGTTGATCCCTAGAGGCAGTTTATGGTAGAGAAATGAATATTAAATTCTCTGGTAACAGCTTTGGTGGACATTCCTGCAGTCAGCAGGCTAATTGCACGCTCCCTCAAAACTTGAGACATCTGTGGCATTGCTGTTTAATCAACTTCTTGATATGCTAAACCTATCAGGTGGATGGATTATCTTGATAAATTATGAAATGCTCACTAACAGGGATGTAAACAAATTAGTTCACAACATTTGAGAGAAATAAGCTTTTTTTCCGTATGGAACATTTCTTGGATTGTTTATTTCAGCTCAATGGGACCAAAACTTGACATGTTGTGTTTATATTTTTGTTCAGTATATTTAGTTAGTATATTTAGTATAAAAGCTGTTCAGGCCTGGGCCGTGTTGGTTTCAGACTTGGTGCATCGCTACAGCTTGCCATGTGGTAGCGGAAAGAACCGTATGACAAATGTAATTTTCACTGCAGTTTACAGCCTCGAGTGGAACTTTACTCAACTGTACTCACTTGAAAACAGTAATAGAATTTATTCATTGGATTGTTGTAGGGTAGTCTAGGTAGGATCATGTCATGGTCCCTAAACGAGATCAATAAGGAAGCGTTTTAAGCTGCGGATCTTCCGTGTTCTTTCATGCGCAATGAAGCACCTGGCCTCCACTGCCTATCAGCTATTCTTCTATCTTGTGTATTTATATAGAAAATTGGTTCAGATTTGAATGATTTTACAGAGCCTTCGGAACGTATTGTTACATTACAGCCTTATTCTAAAATGGATCAAAATAATAATAATCCTCAGCAATCTAAACACATTACCCAATAATGACAAATCGAAAACAGGTTTTGTATTTTATTTGTTTGCTAAATGTATTTAAAAAATGATAAACAAATACCTTATTTACATATGTATTCAGACCCTTTGCTATGAGACTTAATGCAGCTCAGATGCGTTCTGTTTCCGTTCATCATCCTTGAGATGTTGTAAATCATGTTGTAAATTCAATTGATTTGACATGATTTGGAAAGCTGCACACACCTCTCTATATAAGGTGTCACAGTTCCTGTCAGAGCACAAACAAAGCCATGAGGTTGAAGGAATTGTCCGTAGAGCTCTGAGACAGGATTGGGTCGAGGCACATATCTGGGAAAGAGTACCAAATATGTCTGCAGCATTGAATGTTCCCAAGAACACAGTAGCCTCCATCATTCTTAAATGGAAGAAGTTTGGAACTACCAAGACTCTTCCTAGAGCTGGCCTCCCGGCCAAACTGAGCAATCAGTTGAGAAGGGTCTTGGTCAGAGAGGTGACCAAGAACCTGATGGTCACTCTGACAGAGTTCTAGAGTTACTCTGTGGAGATGGGAGAACCTTCCAGAAGCACAACCATCTCTGCAGCACTCCACTAATCAGGTAGATGGTAGAGTGACCATACAAGAAGCCACTCCTCAGTAAAAAGCATGACAGCCCGCTAAAGACTCTCAAACCATGAGAAACAAGATTCTCTGGTCTGCTGAAACTAAGATTGAACTCTTTGGCCTGAATGCCAAGCATCACATCTGGAGGAAACTTGGCACCATCCCTATGGTGAAGCATGGTGGTGGCAGCATCATGCTGTGGTAGAGGTTGACCGATTAATCGGAATGGCCGATTTAATTAGGGCTGATTTCAAGTTTTCATAACAATTTTTTTTTATACCTTTATTTAACTAGGCAAGTCAGTTAAGAACACATTCTTATTTTCAATGATGGTCTAGGAACGGTGGGTTAACTGCCTCGTTCAGGGGCAGAACGACAGATTTTCACCTTGTCAGCTCAGGGGATCCAATCTTGCAACCTTACAGTTAACTAGTCCAACGCAATAATGACCTGCCTCTCTCTCTTTGCACTCCACAATGAGACTGACTGAGCATACAAGTATCTGACTGAGCTGACTGAGCTTCGTTGTGCGTCAAGCATTGCGCTGTTTATGACTTCAAGCCTATCAACTCCCGAGATGAGGCTGGTGTAACCGAAGTGAAATGGTTAGCTAGTTAGCGCGCACTAATAGCGTTTCAAACGTCACTCGCGCTGAGCCTTCTAGTAGTTGTTCCCCTTGCTCTGCATGGGTAACGCTGCTTCGATGGAAGATATACTGTTACACTGGCAGTACTAAAGTGCCTATAAGAACATCCAATAGTCAAAGGTTAATGAAATACAAATGGTATAGAGGGAAATAGTCCTATAATTCCTATAATAACTACAACCTAAAACTTCTTACCTGGGAATATTGAAGACTCATGTTAAAAGGAACCACCAGCTTTCATATGTTCTCATGTTCTGAGCAAGGAACTGAAACGTTAGCTTTCTTACATAGCACATATTGCACTTTACTTTCTTCTCCAACACTTTTGCATTATTTAAACCAAATTGAACACGTTTCATTATTTACTTGAGGCTAAATTGATTTTATTGATGTATTATATTAAGTTAAAATAAGTGTTCATTCAGTATTGTTGTGATTGTCATTATTACAAATTAAATTAAATCGGCCAAATATAAAAAAATCGGCCGATCAATTGGTATAGACTTTTTTGGTCCTCCAATAATCAGTATCGGTGTTGAAAAATCATAATTGGTCGACCTCTATGCTGTGGGGATGTTTTTCAGCTGCAGGAACTGGGAGACTAGTCCGGATTGAGGGAAAGATGAACGGAGCAAAGAACAGAGAGATTCTTGAGGAAAACCTGCTCCAGGGTGCTCAGGACCTCAGACTGGGGCGAAGGTTCACCTTCCAACAGGACAACAACCCTAACCACACAGCCAAGACAAGGCAGGAGTGGCTTCGGGACTCTGAATGTCCTTGAGTGGCCCATCCAGAGCCTGAACTTGAACCCGATCGAACATCTCTGCAGAGACCTGAAAATAGCTGTGCAGCAACGCTCCCCATCCAACCTGGCAGAGCTTGAGAGGATCTGCAGAGAAGAATGGGAGAATTGTGTGTAGATTGATGAGGGGAAAAAAGCAATTTAATAAATTTTAGAATAAGGCTGTAACATAACAAGATGGAAAAGGTCAAGTGGTCTGAATTACTTTCCGAATGCACTGTATGTGTGATATGATTGCTAGTTAACCTAATGCAGATCTGGACAAACAATCCACCTACCACTATTGTCACTATGGATAGAGGGCAGGATAGATAGTTGACTGGTAGACCATATTGACCTGTCGTATATTAAGCGCACGGAAAAGTGTAGTGCATAAGGGAAGTACCAAAACACCTTGATAGGGGAGGTGCATGCAAGCAAATGAGGAAATGTTTCTCTATGGAAGACATTAAATAATTAAACCTGAAAAATGGTGAATGTAAATCAGGGAAAAAGTGCACTACCCTCCCAAAAGCCCCAAAAAGTTAGAGAACCGTCTCCTATTTTGGACCAGCCCCCCCACCCCAGGACATTTCAAACAGTCCCTAATCTCAAGTTAGGACTTGGGCCTTGATGTGTTTATTGACAGGGATTTCGTGTGAGTTCATTTGAGGACACAAGCTTCAACGGATATCAAAGGTCCTTTCACAGAGAGGAAAATCATGTGGACACACACACACACACACACACACACACACACACTGAAACACATCCACATTCTCTGGATCAGTTGTGTCAACTACCCACACACACAGAGGCCACACTTACGAAGCTGAGGAGAGAAACCTTAGTTCTCTCCACCCTGTAATTAGAGAGAAACCAACAGGGAGCACAGCTCTAGAATAACAGGAAATAAGACCTGAACCAAGAGAGAGAGGAAAAGTGAGAGTATCTGTGTAACCAGACCCGGCTCAAAAACAAACAAGATAGCTAAACCGGCTAAAATTGTAGAGCATGGCAAATGTCCAGAGTGAAGTTTCAACATTTGTGCCAATCTCACATGGACACAAACGTTGCTCTTCTCAAAGCACCTGTTCACACTTATGTTTGCTTTACACTGCAAGGTGCAATTCAGCAACTGCACAAATAACAAATACAGTACCTCGTGAAGAGACGCTTCGTAAGCTTCATTCATACACAATACACACACTCAGCTATGTGTGTGTGCGTCTCTGTTCTGGGTTAAGGCGTGTGTGTGTGTTTGTGTGTGTGTGTCAGTTCTGGGTGAGACTGGCTGATCGGAGTGTTGGTTTGGTGTGTGGTTTTAAGGGTGTGCCTCACCCCACAACTCATTCCTCTACTTCTGAATACCTAGCTCTAATCACCCCATAACTCATTCCTCTACTTCTGAATACCTAGCTCTAGTCACCCCACCACGTGGCCGTGTGTTTGTGTGAGCCCAGCATTCTTTCCTGGACCATATCTCCCATCTCTGAAGAACTCATCCACTCCCTCCACTACTCGTCCCTCCCTCAGTGGCACGGCTGTATATCAGTCTACGACTGCGGCTCCCGCTGGTGTGCACTCTGTTCTAAATCACCGTCTAAATCATAGTCGTCCACTGACACCGTGTTATTTTCTATACATTAGACCTGTTGATTTTCTTCGTGATGTATGCACCTCCCACCCCTTCTACTCCACACATAAGGCCTGAATGAAGTCTAGACTTTGCGTCGTATACGGTGTGTATACAGTTCAGGACGGTTTAGAAGCAGTCATACAATAACCAAACACACACAGAGGGGACTAGGTTTGTTTGAGCGGATATTCATTCTAATCTGTTCAAAGCTGGAGGCTATATTTAAAAGCTCCCAACCCAGGAAGTACAAGGAAAAAGAGGGAGAGTAAGAAGAGGGGGAGGGGTGCGGAGAAATGTTACGCAACACCTCTTCAGATCTCCTCATGTGTTTAACGAGCAGTAAGCACACTCACAGTCTGTATAATACCTCGGGCCACATGACCGAGCATATGCCCAAAAACGGAGATGAATATTTGCTTTGTTGTGGCTGTTTACATAAACAATTAATGCAATAATTTCAGTCATGTTTCCTCTAGGATTTACAAAATACAAAATGGATGGGGAGAAACTCGTTTTCAGCGCGGACTCTAGATCTCGGAAAGAAGCAGCAGAATAGATGTACATTTATTTGTGTTTTGTCTTCAATGCTTGTTTTCTGGTCCCATGCCACCGCGAACCCAGCTTCCCAGAAGTGCATCTGCCTTCCCAGTAAAACTCTGTGCTGAACCAATACTACAGTGTCTCTTAAACACTCACCCCCTCACATATACATGCATACATACACACACTCGCATTCACATTCAAGTGAAGCTGAAACTGGGATTTTATTTTAGGAATAAGGCCTGTTTTTTTTTGAAGCGAGAAGGAGGCTAGATCAGCTACATTTATGCCTTTACTAGACTGTGGGGATATTTTATATATGAATGCTTCCGCTCAGTGTTTGAGATCAATTGACACCCTTTACCATGGCACTTTGAGATTTATTTTAAACTGCAAAACTCTTACGCACCACTGTACTTTGTATACCAGGGTTGGCTGGCCTTCTCTAGTCACTTGTAGGCTCAGTCATTGGTATACTTTTATTTACAAAGCCATTTTATTTGGGCATTTTTATTGTTCAGAAATGTGGTGGGTACTCTCTTTGTTCGCTGGACTTTATCCTGCTAACTGTTCCAAATGTCCAAACTGAATTTGGCAAAAGGTTTTTTTTGTACTCTGCTCCGTCGTCTTGGAACACCTTACAAAATACTTTTAAACTGGAAGAACTTGTCCCGATTGGTGTTTTTAAATCACCGATGAAGGATTTTGAGACTGATTCCCTGACCTGTCAATGTTTTTAATTTTCTGTTTTATGATTTTGTTATACTCTTGTGAATTCTATGGTTTTTACTAGATTACTGGTAGTTTTTCATGTTGTCTGTCTGTAATTGTGTCATGACTTGGTGCTGCCTATCTTGACCAGGATGCTCTTGAAAAATAGATTTAAAATCTCAATGAGCCCTTCCTGGTGAAATAAATAAAATAAATAAATAAAGTGCCAGTAAAAAGCACAGTTAACAGTACAGACTGAAACACAGCTACTCTACCTCTCATACATGCACACATACACACACCGCTGTCTTGTTGATTAACCCTGGCCAGGAGAGGGAGTCTCCTTACGGTGCTGAAGGGGGCCAGAAATCATGGGAGGAATTTCAGCGGGATTACCTAGCGACCGCTTCCTAGAATGCCCTAGTCGGCGCCTGGAAACGGCTTTCCCAGAAGCCTGATTAGAGGGAAGTGGCAAAGTGCCAGCCAGCCAGAATCCATCCACAGGCCACGCTGCCATGCTGCAGCTAGGATATATACACACACACAGTAATTCAATCACACACTCTGACAGACACACACATTAAATCATACATGATTCCACGTATTTTCAACCACCCCCACACACACAAATGCACTCATGCATTTGCATCATTTACGTACACACACATCACCATCACACACACTCAGCCTAACCTCACAGAGACAGACAGACAGTCGGTGACAATCCTCAGTCCAATCATGTCTCTCTCTGTGCCCTGTGGGGGTCACCATGACACTAAACACTAATAAGAGTATTATAAAGAATCCCTGTCCCCTGAGAAAGAGTGTTAGTAGTCTAGTGTGTACACAGAAACAAAGTCAAGTGCATTAGCTAGGTATGTTTACATGTGATGTGTGTTAGTTGTAGGTAGCCTGGCGGGTTGGAGCGTTGATCCAGTAATCAAAGGGTTGCTGGATCGAATCCCAGAGCTGTCAAGGTCAAATTCTGTTGTTCTGCTCCTGAGCAAGGCAGTTAACCCACTGTTCCCCGGGTGCCGTAGATGTCGTTTAAGGCAGCCCTCCCGACCTCTCTGATTCAGAGGGGTTGGGTTAAATGCAGAAGACACATTGCAGTTGAATGCATTCAGTTGTATGACTGACTTTCCTGATGCCAACTGTAACTGAACTGAACATATAGCATAACCACATGTACTGTTGCCATGTAATGACTCCGGGTAGGCACACTGCACCTACTTTTTTTCTCAGGCACAAATGACCAAATTCGATATCTTGTTCATGACACCTCTGATGATACCAGACCCATATCAAGTAGTGTATTTAAATGTAACTAGGCTAATTCCCTGTAGATGAGTGGCTAGCCTAAACTAGGTTAGATGGACCCGGGCCATGTTGAGGTATCTGATACCACAAGGCTTTCCCTCTGAATACTTGGCAGTGGATTTCACTGAGATGGGACACAGTGATTGCCCTCTCTCCTTTTTTCCCTGCCCTCTCTTTCTCCTCCCTTTTAGAGATAAACCATATCTTAATGCTGGATGTGAGTTTGGCCAGTCATGAATCGGTTCATACTGTGTTCTCTTTCCTGTCCCCCTGTCTCTCCCTTCCCTCACTCTCTCCTCCTAATCACTTTCATATCCTCTGTCTCCTTCCCTTTCTCCTCCACTTCATATGTCTTGATTTTGGCATTCATCAACCCCATTGTTCTTCCAAACCGTTCCCTTCTTTCTCTCTCTCTCTCCATCTGTTCTTTGTGCACAAGGCAGACTGAAGTGTCACTCCCTTCTCCTCCTTTCTTACTCTCCCTGTTCAGAAGATTGCGGGCTCTGAAGGATCTAACCCTATGAGATGTGATGGAGAATTATTGGGATTTAAATTGGACGTCAGTAAAAACCTGTTTGTTGGCTTCCAGACAAGCTCTCGCTTTAATTGGTGCGTCTGTCGGCTCCTGGCCTGATTCCCTGACCCCGAGGGGAAAGGGAAAAGAGAGAGGGGGGATGAATAGAGGGAGGAAAAGGCAGAGAAGAGAAAAGTGGCTACGTGTTAGACACGGTTGGCTCAGCGTGCAATTACGTCCTCATCTGTTTAAATCCCAACGGGATGTTTTCTCCGAATTAGTCAGCTTTCCAACTCACGTTTTATTATCCTGATAAGTTTCAGGGAACAGTTCCTTCTTTATCTGGAAAAGAATCAGATGAACTACTATCTGATTAGTGATCCAGCTGAATGAGTTAGCTTGATTGTGCAGTACAGACAACTCCTGATAAGTGTGCTTGCCTTCGGGTAAATACAAACTCAGTTTTACAGTCCCAATTCAATTTTTTTCTTTTTAAAAATGTATCTGTTATTTTACCAGGTAAGTTGACTGAGAACACATTCTCATTTGCAGCAACGACCTGGGGAATAGTTACAGGGGAGAGGAGGGGGATGAATGAGCCAATTGTAAACTGGGGATTATTAGGTGACCGTGATGGTTTGATGGCCAGATTGGGAATTTAGCCAGGACACCAGGGTTAACAACCCTACTCTTACAATACGTGCCATGGGATCTTTAATGACCGCAGAGAGTCAGGACACCCATTTAACTTCCCATCCGAAAGACAGGATCCTACACAGGGAAGTGTCCTGGGGCATTGGGATATTTTTTTTTAGAACAGAGGAAAGAGTGCCTCCTACCCACCCTCCAACACCACTTCCAGCAGCATCTGGTCTCCCATCCAGGGACTGACCAGGACCAACCCTGCTTAGCTTCAGAAGCAAGCCAGCAGTGGTATGCAGGGTGGGTGGTATGCTGCTGGCTATTTTCTCTTCAAATGTTTTCCTGGAATCTACGTGTCCCAGTTCAATTTGTGCGACCACAACAGTCCCAAGAACGTGTATGAGTATCTATGAATTTGTTGTTTAGTCTACACACCCACACATACCCTATCTTCACATAGAGTGACAGACGGTGACAATCCTCAGTCCTCTGGTTCTCCCCTGTGAGTGGGGGTCAATGATGGGGTACACCATGATACTAAACACTAATAGGAGTATAATAAAGAGGGCCTCCCGAGTGTCGCGGCAGTCTAAGGCACTGACCGGGAGTCCCATGGGGCGGCGTACAATTGGCCCAGCTTCGTCCAGGATAGGGGAGGGTTTGGCCGGTGGGGCTTTACCTGGCTGATCGTGCTCTAGCGACTCCTTGTGGCGGGCCGGGTGCCTGCAGGCTGACCTTGGTCATCAGTTGAACGTGTTTCCTCTGACACGTTGGTGGGGCTTGCTTCCAGGTTAAGTGGGCAGGTGTTAAGAAGCGCGGTTTGGCGAGTCATGTTTCAGAGGACGCATGACTCGACCTTTGCCCGTTGGGGAGTTGCAGCAATGAGACAAGATCGAAATCGGGGAGAAAAAAAGAGTATTATAAAGAATCCCTATCCCCTTGGTAAGAGCATTAGCAGTCTATGTGTACGATATACACTGCACTTAGCATAGGCTACACAAACACAGGCAAGCCCATTAGCCAGGTATTAGTAGTGTCTATTTCTTCTTGTATCTTCCTAATTGTATGTTGTGTTATGACTATGTTTTCTGATTTAAATAGGAAAGGGGTGAACTATACAAGAAGAGAATATTCCATATAGTGCCGTAGCATGAGGAGGAAGGGAATCTTTATTCAGCTCTTAAACTTGACAACACACACACCACAGGGATAACCACGTCTCAGACAGCACTGTTCTACACTCCCACGTTTCCACCTCGCATGAACTACACACGCACACACATTGACCGATGGGCTCATATGCATAGTTGATCCTGCATTCTCTCACACAGACATACAGTACTGTGCATAAATAACATCCTCACAGACACTCAGACAAAAATGATCACACACACACAAATCCAAACGTATGCAAAGGTGACAAATGCATGAGGCCACACACCGACATCTACAAACACACACACACACTTATTTATAGAGTTTGTAACTGGAGGAGATCCATTGTTGATGCTGTGTGTCAGTGGGTCACACAGCTCAGCATTGATAGAAACCCTAACCTCAGAGCATCTGAAGATGGTCAATTTTGAGGCCGTGCACTTACATCAGGGGAAAATGTATGTGTAATGGTTATGTAAGGGGCTATTTGAAAATAGAAATTACAGTAAGTGTATAATGAATCCCTCCTCCTGTACCAGGGACATCTGAGAAATACTGCAGCAGAGCAGCAAGGAAAGGAAGAGAAATCATTGACCAGTAGCCCTTATTTTCAGAAGAAGCATAGGCCTACCCTAACCTGCCTCAGCCCCATGGGCAAATTACAGGTATTATGTGGAGTTATTGGAAGCAGCTGTCTCTCAGCAGAGGGATTTCTCCACTGGGTCAGGGTGAGAGTTGTCTTCTCTCTCTCTGAGGAGGCTGGACCCACGCTGCCCTGGCTGCCGACGGACCTCCTTCCCCCGGCTGAGTTCCCTGAGAGTAACACTTTATATGGTGGGCTATAACTACTGTTAAGTGCCTTGAAAAGTGTAGTCTGCCCAGGCAATGAAATAAGCCATTAGGACTGGAAGGATCCTGCGTCATCTGAGATCAATTTCAAAGACTGTCCTTTGTGATTCACTAATTCAGGCCCTGGTTTGTGCTGGAAATACATGTAGCCTACAAATGGAATAGTGGATAAGAGTTTCATGAGAAAAAATAGACTAATGTTGCAGACCTAATGTTATCTCCCTCACATATAAGGCTTAACATCACAGTTAAACAGGTGATTCATCAGGATCTCAATGTAAGCCTCTGTATATTATGATAACCTTTCTTCATGGTGAACTCTGGGAGAGTAGGCTACATCTGTCACAGGGGTGAACACATCTTTAGGCCAAGGCCTGTGTGTGTGGTTGTTGGCCTCCGTGCAGCCATGTGTGTGCGTGTGTCTAGTCTAACCTGGACAGCTACTCTAATCAATGTTCCATTTCAGACACTGTGATGGCGGGCGACTTCCTAGAACAGCACTAGAATGAAAAAAACATTTGAAAACTCCTTGGAATCTCAGACCGAGGCAATCGTTCCCGTGTTGATCTTTCCACATAGGAAGAGTCCTACATAGGGAGAGTCCAGTGGCTGGAAGCATTGGGTCAGCGGCAGTGCCCCTGGAGCAATTGTAGTTGATTAAGTCCCTTACTCAAGGGCACAATGGCAAGGATGATGTCAGCAACCCTCCTGTTGCCAGCTCACTCTAAGCCCGATTTTCCCGTCTGAGCTGGGATTCGCACCAGCACCCCTGATGTTGCTGGCCCGCACCTCTAACCACAAAGGTACCTGCCACCACCAGGGTCCATTTGGAATGGGGCATCAGTTGGCTATTTGTGGAGTCCCTATAGGACCTTGTGAGTGTTAGATTACAGTGAGCTATAATGACCCAAAATTTGGAGTTGAAAGAGATGCACTTTTTTAAATATTAGGATCCCATTAGATATAGCCAAAGCTTCAGCTAGTCTTCCAGGAGTCCACACAAAACACAACATAATTCATAACATTAATAGACAATTACAACTGAAGGACAGAACTACATACAGTGCCTTGCGAAAGTATTCGGCCCCCTTGAACTTTGCGACCTTTTGCCACATTTCAGGCTTCAAACATAAAGATATAAAACTGTATTTTTTTGTGAAGAATCAACAACAAGTGGGACACAATCATGAAGTGGAACGACATTTATTGGATATTTCAAACTTTTTTAACAAATCAAAAACTGAAAAATTGGGCGTGCAAAATTATTCAGCCCCCTTAAGTTAATACTTTGTAGCGCCACCTTTTGCTGCGATTACAGCTGTAAGTCACTTGGGGTATGTCTCTATCAGTTTTGCACATCGAGAGACTGACATTTTTACCCTGACCAACCAAAACATAGAAACATACAAAGCAAACTATGGTCAGGGTGTGACAGAGATGTGCTTTTTGTTTAAGTCCCAGTACAGTCAAAAACGTGATAGTGTAAAAATATAGATAAAACACAGGACTATGTTTGGAATAATACTGTGAAATTAATAGACTAATAAGAAAGAGTTCCAAACCTCTGCCAATAACAGCTAGTTTTCAGTTTTCCCCTGCCCACTCAGACCACCAAACAGCCCTAGCAAAATTCTTGCTTGAGAAATTGGTCTTTGCTAAGCTATTTTAGTTACTTTTTTACCATTTTAATTGAAAAAAAAATCACAGTAAGGTACTTAATTGTTACCCAGAAACGATTTCATATTGAGATAAAAAAAAAGAAAAACGGTTGCATTGAACCTTTAAGTAAATCAAGCGTTAAATGAGGTGAAGACTTAACTTGCAGCTACTAGTTGGGACTGTCGGAGGCCCAGGCGAGTACTTTCTCCTTTGAGTCAAGTACAGAAGAGATAAATACATGTTACGCTCCTGAAACCCTGAACAGTCGACGGATAGTGAACTCTCAGAAATGGAACCTGATATTGGTGAAGAGGAAGAACCTGCACCGACAGGGGATGTGAAGGCTTCCGAGCCTCACACCAATGATCAGGAAAACGGCCGAGATGACTCTGGCCCAATGGGAGCACTCTGCACTGACTCTGTTGCACCAGCTCTATGCACACTTACTGGACTACCCACACACTCGCACATACTACACTGACACTCTAACACACACATACACACACATGTAAAACACAAACACGCATATTGACGCCACACATAGACACACTTTCACACTCAGACCCAGTGGTGAGAGTGAGATTTTACTGCAGAAGAACTACAGGGGGTTTTGAGAGAAGGGGTTCCAGCCTCCCATGCGGACGGCCTGGTGTATGATCTATTGGGGCCAAAGTAGTGGGAAGGGGTGGTGGGGTGTGTTGTGTAGATAGGGTTAGATTATGGTGACGTTTCCTTTTTTCACCCATTTCCCTTTTCCCTTTTCTTGTGAACAAATGTGCAATGCACTTTCCGAACTGTGACAGGTAGCAATACAGCAACAAAGCATCTAGTCTGCCGGAAAACCACAGGAAGAAGAAGAAAGGAGACTGGAGTAGGACTTTAAGTCTTGGTTTAACATCTGGAGTAGGACTTTATGTCCTGGATTAACATCTGGAGTAGGACTTTAAATCCTGGTTTAACATCTGGACTAGGACTTTAAGTCCTGGTTTAACATCTGGAGTAGGACTTTAAGTCCTGGATTAACATCTGGAGTAGGACTTTAAGTCTTGGTTTAACATCTGGAGTAGGACTTTAAGTCCTGGTTTAACATCTGGAGTAGGACTTTAAGTCCTGGTTTAACATCTGAAGTAGGACTTTAAGTCCTGGTTTAACATCTGGAGTAGGACTTTAAGTCTTGGTTTAACATCTGGAGTAGGACTTTAAGTCCTGGTTTAACATCTGGAGTAGGACTTTAAGTCCTGGTTTAACATCTGGAGTAGGACTTTAAGTCTTGGTTTAACATGAGGAGGCTAGAAGTACCAGAGCCTCGCAGAGGCTACTTGTGTTTAGGATCTATTATTACTGATATTAGATCGCCATCTTCTGGTCCAAAGTTAAAAAACCTTTACAGAGGTTTCTGCTGCAGTATATGCAGAGGGGACAGATGAGTGTATGTGAGCATACACGTTTCAAAAAGTATCATCATAATGAAAGATTTCAATGTTTGTTACATGTATTGTGTGTGTTGGTTGGTTGATTGATTGATAGTCCTGTTTAAAAGTAGAACCAGAAACAATATAATACGTTTTCCTAGATGGCTGTTTTAAAAAAAATCTAAATTCAAGACCTGGTATGTGTGCAGATTCTGGTGTACATAATGCCAGCAGTGGTATTTAGTGAGTACGCCAGATCAGAGGCAGTAGGGATGACCGGGGATGTTCTCTTGATAAGTGTGTGAATTTGACAATTTTCCTGTCCTGCTAAACATTCAAAAGGTAACGAGTACTTTTGAGTGTCAGTGAAAACGTATGTAGTAAACAGTATTTTCTTTAGGAATGTAGTTGAGTAAAAGTTGTAAAATATAAATAAAGTACAGATACCCCAAAAAACGACTTCAGTTGTATTTTCACTTCAGTACTTTACACCACTGCATGCCAGTCTTTGGGGTAGTATTTGGTCTAGTAATGTAACACTTTCACCACCAGAATGCAGTGTAGGACCGAACAAAAAGTGCCCCCTTGGGATAGCCCATGATGACATCAAAAGTCATGTGTGAGGCATTCACTTGGTTACGTATTTTATTAATGAATCAAAGTGTTTAAATCTCAATAATCATCTGATGGTGATGTTGGCACTGGCATTTGAATAGGCTATATAGGCATTACCACCAATGCGCGTTTGGAGACGTTTTGGAAACACTCTAACAACGATGTTACTGATACAACCTCTGCTGAGATTGAAATGTATGGAACTAGCGTTCATTTCGACATCACAGTAGAGATTTAAACACGGAAGTCTGAGTCTCAGAACATAACCGCCGGAACTATATTTAATGACCTAAAGTTAACACATAGTTGCAGCATCTATCCACTGTGCGCTTTTACGCAATCCTCCTGTTGGCCTTCGGCACAGTATGACAGTGGCATCAGAGGCGCAGAACGGAGTTTACCATGCACTCTCCTCTCAGGCTTGACTGACTACATGATTTACGAGATGAGGGCTGTTTTCTGGGGAGTTCTCCTCGCCTGCGTGGACTGGAGTCGGGCCCAGGAGAATCACACATTCGATGGCGACGTCCGCGACTTTGCCATTGGTGACAGCTCGGTATACGTCGTTACGGATGACCGACTCTTCCAGCTGAACCATGATTTTACCAAAGTTATAAAGAGGGATAATCCGAACGTAGTTTATCCTAACCAAGAAGTACCTCCTTCCGACGAAACGTATCCATTTAAGGTAAATATTTTACTGCCATTCATCAAAAACAAGACCTTGATCACCTGTGGAACCACAAAATGCGGTTACTGTGAAATACTGGATCTCAACGAAATCTCCAAATCTGTGTATTCGGAGGATATTGAAGTGGGTTCATTGGATCCTGGAGATTCAGCCATTGGCTTTATTGTTGATGTCGGGACGAACTCCTACATTATGGCTGGAAGGTTGCCGAGCCGTGTGCGTAAAGCGTGTGCCAATTCAGGTCAGTTGCTTGACCTACGGAATACACTAGAAGGACAGCATGGAGGAATCTTTTCGAATTCAGATAAGAGCACGACTCCATATATTGACGCCAGACAAAAGGAGAAGTTTCAGTTTGTGGACGGCTTTCAGAGTAATTCACACATCTACGTGTTCTCGAACGTTCCCAAAGAGCGTCAAGTTCGACTTCTTAGGTTCAAGAGCGAGAACAGTAAAACAAATACTTTGATGTCCCTCAAAGATGCAACACTCAAATGTTGTGGAAACATGGAGCGCCGGGAGCTCCTGTCTTCCTCTGTGATTCAAGGTTCTGGTGGGCTCCATGGGCAGGTGCTCTGGGCAGGTGTGTTCACGGCTGGTAACACAAGCGACCCCATCAACACCGTGCTGGCCATCTATAACATCAGCTCTACAGGGCCTCAACACAAAGACAATGACCCAGACTTCTGCTATCAAGCCTGTGCAGAGGTTGGTGAGATGATGATGATTATTTGTGTGGTTTATAACCAACACCATAGCAAAGTGACTATCATTATCGTTACCCTAATTTCTTAGCAAATGTGTTGAGATTGTCTGTAACACGGATATGTATGCTGTTCCAGACATTGCCAATGGGTACCACCACAAATGTGTTGAGATTGTCTGTAACACGGATATGTATGCTGTTCCAGACATTGCCAAAGGGTACCACCCAGGACCTGCATCCAGAAGCAGTGGTGTTTAGATACAGCTCCATGACATCAGTGTTGGCAGTGAGACACAACTCCTGGCTGGTGTTCTTCATTGGGACAGGAGACGGACAACTCATCAAGGTCTGAGGAACACAGTTATGAGAACTCTTAACACACACACACACACTGGCCACGTAACACCCCTCTCGTGTCATTATTTCTCCCTTGAACACACATCTACTCATACAACAGAATTACAGCGTTTTCTACCAAACGTGGCTCACATGAGAGAATTCGAGGACTAAATTAGCCTGGAGAAACCCCACAATACTCTACTAGAGACAATAGTCTCCTTCATGCAGTGTTGTCCCTGGAAAGCTTTAATAATCCAGACAAATCCTCTGCATGTTTCTAACAGAAATATGACAGCCATGCAGTACACTAACAAACCAGACAGGGGTTTGGTCACCACTACGCATCAATGATTGTTATCCTATCATGTATCATCATCATCAAATCCATACTCTTGTTGACAGAGAGAAATGTGTACAGTCAACTGACATTTACAACTGCAGTATTGGTGATTTCCTAGGGCCATGTTATGTATTGTTGTTTGTTAGTGGGATATGTCACCTCAACAGAGAGATATTATTGAAGTGTCTCTCTCTGTCCCATGTCAGCTTGCTGTAGACAAGGCCTATAAATCTGCCTGTGCTAGAGTGCTCTACAAGTCAGATGACGACCGCCGTGTGTTTCCCAAGATGCACCTGGATCCAGTGGACCACAAACATGTGTACATGGCACTGAGGAACCAGGTAAGTTATACTGTGCACAGATATACATACTATACAGTACAACCATTCTGAAATAGGACCCAGGACATAATATTGTGTGTTTGTTGTAGATGATGCGTGTGCCTGTGGCTCAGTGCAGTGAACACAAGAGTCTGAAGGACTGTTGGTCTGCTCAGGACCCCTTCTGTGGCTGGTGTGAGTCTGAGAACAAGAAGTCAAGGTCAGTCACAAGAACCACAACTACACACTTCTATAACTTACACTATAGACAAGATTTCTTTATTATATCACATTTTCTTTTCTAAAATGCAATTTTTCATTCTTGTCATGAAGATTAACCGTGGCAGTCATTTCAATGTAATTAAATTAGACAGTTGTCTTTGTTATTGACATATCTCAGCCCATGGTTTTTCATACCATATGATCTTGAATACATTTTTTTTCAGAGCGGTAGAACAAATGTTATTTCCTGTATCACCCACAGCTTCTTAGAATAAACTTGCCTCTATAGATGAAACTTCCTGTAAATATACTTCTTTGTCCTGTTTATCTGTGTCACCCTAAACCTGCTCATCCTCACCCCTTTATGTGATGTGTTCTAGATGTTCGTTTCAGGATGACTGCCTTCAGCCTTCAGCCTGGATCTCCATCTCTGAGGACTCCCAACAACAGAACATGGTCTCTTACCAGGTGGAAAAGAGCAGCAGTGGAGAGAAGATCACACTCACTGTCAAGGTCCACCTGAATGTGCATGGGACAGGAAGTCTCACCTCCGCCTGTATCTTCCTCACAAGAAATGATCATCTGTGTGACAGGACAAACCCCGCTCCAGCGTTGCCTCGATGCTCCTGCCTGTTCTCCAGCGACCAGCTTCCTGCTGAAGGTGACCTTTCACCTTCTAACTCTCCTGTAGATTTCTCAATGACAAAATGGAGCATCTTGCTTAGAGATTGTTTCCCTGTGTTTTTCCACATAGGTCTGAATGTCACCGTGGAGATACAAGTGGGGAAGCAGAACCTTACTGAGAATCTGATGCTCACGAACTGTTCAAACAACTCTGGACCACCTACCTCTGCCCTGTCAGTCAGAAACCCCAGATCTGTTATGCTACGCCTCAGCACCTTGATATGGCTATGTGTCAACCTACTTGTTTAGACCTACTTCAATATTTACTATAATGACATCTTTTAAATTATGTTGGGCACTTGCCTTTCTGTATGTTATAGATTTGTTAGTCCACATTTTGCATGAGTAGCAGATGGTACACACGTTTATGATTAAACTCAATGTAGTATTCTTATTCCTGTCTCTGTGTCTCTCAGGTGTTCTCAGTGTATGACAGCTGGATGTAGCTGGAGTAATGATGTCTGCTCCTGGACAACCAGGTCTGCCAACTCAGACCCCATACAGGTATCTCTCTCACTCTCTCTCTCTCTCTCTCTCTCACTCACTCACTCACTCACTCACTCACTCACTCACTCACTCACTCACTCACTCACCACCACTCACTCACTCACTCACCACTCACTCACTCACTCACCACTCACTCACTCACTCACTCACTCACTCACTCACTCACACACACACACACACACACACACACACACACACACACACACACACACACACACACACACACACACACACACACACACACACACACACACACACACACACACACACACACACACACGCACACGCACACACACACACACACCTCTTCTTCTTTGGGGTGGTTCATCTCACAACTTCTTCACCCATGTGTGTTCCTGTATCTTGTTCATCAACCCTCTCTCACTTCCTTCCCCAGGACGTATGCAGACCCAGCCAGTCAGGAATGAACTACTCTGTAAGTCCATCCTACCGATCACTTCATCAGCATCTCTCAGTGGATCTTCTGTCCCTTATAGAGAAGTTTGATCTCAGAACAGGGAACTAAGGTTGTATCTGTGTTTGTGTGTGTGTGTGTGTGCGTGTGTATACGCATCTGTGTCTGCATGTGAAACAGAGTGGACTTGAAGTGGTCTGGGATTTTCACGGTGACTTTGCACGCACAGTCATTTCAGTACCTATCAAATAGCTATGGACATGTGTTTTGTGAAATGTGACAAGGACAAAGCTTTCTTGTATATGGTCACCACTACCCAAAAAAATTTAATTTTGTTCACACGTGTGTCGTAAGCTACTTACTGTACATACATACAGAAACTTATTTAAACAAGTAAACAATGTTGACGTCTGAAATCGAATAACATTGAAAGATACAGTATAGTGTCTGCGTTTGAGATGTTTTAATGAGCTCACTTTGTTATCATGCTCCTCCCAGTCTGAATGAAATGTGAAGAATTTAATCAGATGTGATGAATATAGCTGTGTGTGTTTGGTGTTAGTTAAAGTGTCAATGTTCCTTTGGCCTTATCAAACCACTCTCTCTTGCTTTCGCTCTCTCTCTTGCTCTCTCTTGCTCTCTCTCTCGAAAGCTAAGATTGAGGACAAAATGAAGACACTCAAATGGATGTCTACCAATGCCAAGATACTATATTCAGCTGTACAGAGCAATATTCATAGATCTGGGCATCCTACATTTAGGTCGCTCGTAGAATAGAGATTTTATCTCAACCAGAATGGTATGGATCAAAAAGGTTATAAATAGTAAGAAGATGTTTGTGAATAGAGCCTTTGTCTCAGAGTCAAGTCGTCATACCTCTTACAGTGGGGATCATGGATCACATGACTGTGCACCAGGGCAGTAGTAGATTTCAAACCATCCATCATAATTACATACAGTGAGCTCCAAGTATTGGAACAGTTACACATTTTTAGTTGTTTTGGCTCTGCACTTTGGAGTGGGTCAGCACTCCAAAGTGATACAAGTGATACAATGATTATGAAGTTAAAGTGCAGACTGTCATCTTTAATTTGAGGGTGTTTTCATCCATATCGGGTGAACCAACTAGAAATTACAGCACTTTTTGTACATATGTAACTGTGAAATGGCTAGCTAGTTAGCGGGGTGCACGCTAATAGCGTTTCAATCGTGGGTGTCAGTTGTTAATGTGTGCAGAAGGTCCCTGGTTCAAGCCCAGGTAGGGGCGAGGAAAGGGAAGGAAACTAAACTGTTACACATGGTCCCCACCAAAAACTATTGGGACAAATATACTTATGTGTATTAAAGTAGTCAAAAGTTTGGTATTTGGTCCCTTATTCCCAGCACACAATGATTACATCAAGCTTGGATGCATTTGCTGTTTGTTTTGGTTATGTTTCAGATAAAACATTTGCCCAATAGAAATGAATGGTAAATAATGTATTGCGTAATCACTTTTATTTTAAATAATAGAATGTTTCTAAACACTTCTACATTCATGTGGATGCTACTATGATTACTGGTAGTCCTGAATGAATCGGGAATAATGATGAGTCAGAAAGTTACAGATGCACAAATATCATACACCCAAGACAAGCTAACCTTCCATCATCATAATAAAAGGGGAGGTTAGCATTTTTTGGGGGGGTAGGATATTTATGCCTCTAACTTTGTCACTCATCATTATTTACCAAAACTAAAGAGCAAGCCTACAGCCATAAACACATATTTAGTTTCACTTGTCTTTATCAGAAATATTGTCTGTCTGTGTGTGTTTGTCAGGAGCCAGTGATCGTCTCCATAGTGCCCAGTGTTCTGTCCTTCCATGGCAGAAACCACGCCCTGATGACTGGGAAGAACCTCCATCACGTGACCAGGGTTCGCATTCAAGGGCGCATGGACTGCAGTCTCAAGGAGTGAGTCAAAGTGGACAATCGGATGAATATGATTTGTTTTACTAATTTAGGCAGACATTCTTTTTTGAGATAAATAAAAATGTAAAAAGTGTAATCAATGCTTTTAAACAACGATTTAGATTTTTTTTCACTGCTGCTCACTTCGTTCATGAAAAGCCCAAAGCTTTATCACTGCGTTTTGGTAAAGTGTGTCTGTCACGCTGGTATATCGGATTTTGGAGACGGGTGCAGCAATTCACAATAGGGTTTTTTAATACCCCCAAAATAAATATGTATACAAAAACACTGGGCTGAACCCAAACAAAGGAGCGAGGGTTAACCTTGTTGAACAACACGGGATGATACCCGTAATACACAATATACTATATAGCATGCAGCATAACAGCTGCACCAACGCATAGGTACTCACACCACCAACGGACATGGGAACAATAGTCAATAGAGGGCACAGAGGGCACATATACTAATCAGGGGAAATGGGAACCAGGTGTGTGTAATCAGACAAGACAGTCGGGGGTTGATGACAATGAATCCCGTTCAGTGAAGCCTAGAAAGCCGGTGACGTAGACCTCCGGAACTGGTGAACAGAATGAGCAGCAGTACCGGGGGGATCTGTAACCTGTGTAGTGTGTGTTTCACCTGGTCAGGTCTCCTGTGTGGAACAACACTGGGTCCAGTCTGATGTTCCACATCCCCATTGGCGACAAAGGTTCTGTCAGTGTGTGTGCCGTGCTGCCAGACGGTCGCTGTCTGGGCAAGGTCACTGTCACCTATGGGTCCTCACCGTCCTGCACTGGGCTAATACCAAGCACTACCTGGGCTAGGTAAAAACACACACACACACACATACACATAGGTACGCGTTTGCGCACGCACACACACGTAGGTACGCACCTATGATCCAAATTTTTATATACACACACACAAGCTATACAGAGGTGCAGCTATTCCCTCCGCAAGGCTATTAAACAAGCTAAGCGCCAGTACAGAGACAAAGTAGAATCTCAATTCAACGGCTCAGACACAAGAGGCATGTGGCAGGGTCTACAGTCAATCACGGACTACAGGAAGAAACCCAGCCCAGTCACGGACCAGGATGTCTTGCTCCCAGGCAGACTAAATAACTTTTTTGCCCGCTTTGAGGACAATACAGTGCCACTGACACGGCCTGCAACGAAAACATGCGGTCTCTCCTTCACTGCAGCCGAAGTGAGTAAGACATTTAAACGTGTTAACCCTCGCAAGGCTGCAGGCCCAGACGGCATCCCCAGCCGCGCCCTCAGAGCATGCGCAGACCAGCTGGCCGGTGTGTTTACGGACATATTCAATCAATCCCTATACCAGTCTGCTGTTCCCACATGCTTCAAGAGGGCCACCATTGTTCCTGTTCCCAAGAAAGCTAAGGTAACTGAGCTAAACGACTACCGCCCCGTAGCACTCACATCCGTCATCATGAAGTGCTTTGAGAGACTAGTCAAGGACCATATCACCTCCACCCTACCTGACACCCTAGACCCACTCCAATTTGCTTACCGCCCAAATAGGTCCACAGACGATGCAATCTCAACCACACTGCACACTGCCCTAACCCATCTGGACAAGAGGAATACCTATGTGAGAATGCTGTTCATCGACTACAGCTCGGCATTCAACACCATAGTACCCTCCAAGCTCGTCATCAAGCTCGAGACCCTGGGTCTCGACCCCGCCCTGTGCAACTGGGTACTGGACTTCCTGACGGGCCGCCCCCAGGTGGTGAGGGTAGGCAACAACATCTCCTCCCCGCTGATCCTCAACACTGGGGCCCCACAAGGGTGCGTTCTGAGCCCTCTCCTGTACTCCCTGTTCACCCACGACTGCGTGGCCACGCACGCCTCCAACTCAATCATCAAGTTTGCGGACGACACAACAGTGGTAGGCTTGATTACCAACAACGACGAGACGGCCTACAGGGAGGAGGTGAGGGCCCTCGGAGTGTGGTGTCAGGAAAATAACCTCACACTCAACGTCAACAAAACTAAGGAGATGATTGTGGACTTCAGGAAACAGCAGAGGGAACACCCCCCCCATCCACATCGATGGAACAGCAGTGGAGAGGGTAGCAAGTTTTAAGTTCCTCGGCATACACATCACAGACAAACTGAATTGGTCCACTCACACAGACAGCATCGTGAGAAAGGCGCAGCAGCGCCTCTTCAACCTCAGGAGGCTGAAGAAATTCGGCTTGTCACCAAAAGCACTCACAAACTTCTACAGATGCACAATCGAGAGCATCCTGGCGGGCTGTATCACCGCCTGGTATGGCAACTGCACCGCCCTCAACCGTAAGGCTCTCCAGAGGGTAGTGAGGTCTGCACAACGCATCACCGGGGGCAAACTACCTGCCCTCCAGGACACCTACACCACCCGATGCTTCAGGAAGGCCATAAAGATCATCAAGGACATCAACCACCCGAGCCACTGCCTGTTCACCCCGCTGTCATCCAGAAGGCGAGGTCAGTACAGGTGCATCAAAGCTGGGACCGAGAGACTGAAAAACAGCTTCTATCTCAAGGCCATCAGACTGTTAAACAGCCACCACTAACATTGAGTGGCTACTGCCAACACACTGTCAATGACACTGACTCTACTCCAGCCACTTTAATAATGGGAATTGATGGGAAATGATGTAAATATATCACTAGCCACTTAAACAATGCTACCTTATATAATGTTACTTACCCTACATTATTCATCTCATATGCATACGTATATACTGTACTCTATATCATCGACTGCATCCTTATGTAATACATGTATCACTAGCCACTTTAACTATGCCACTTGGTTTACATACTCATCTCATATGTATATACTGTACTCGATATCATCTACTGTATCTTGCCTATGCTGCTCTGTACCATCACTCATTCATATATCCTTATGTACATATTCTTTATCCCCTTACACTGTGTATAAGACAGTAGTTTTTTGGAATTGTTAGTTAGATTACTTGTTGGTTATTGCTGCATTGTCGGAACTAGAAGCACAAGCATTTCGCTACACTCGCATTAACATCTGCTAACCATGTGTATGTGACAAATAAAATTTGATTTGATTTGATTTGAGGTTAAGAAGCATGTCTGTAACTCTTTTCCATATATGGCTACTGGCCATTATGTTGTCTGATGGGGAAAGAAAGTGGGCCGCTTCCCAGAAGTTGCTTCATGCAACAGTGTTATGTTTCAATCACCTCTTTCTCTCAGCTGCTCAGCACTGGCTTCCCTTTTTGCTTTTGGTAGCTCTCTAAAGCAGATTCTTCATGCTTGGCTAGTTTTTATGGACCAGGTCATACTTTATTTATTCTGTGAAATTTTTTGTGTGTTCCAACTTGTTTTTCTTCCTCTGGCTTATTCAAATAATGTGGTTTAGACATGACTACAATTCACATCAGCACGCTAGGTGTGACCAACAACCCTCCTCTGATTGGTTGATTTCGTATGTGTCCTGCAGTGGGAAGAGGAAGATCAAGGTCCAAGGGTCCCAGCTGGAGTTTGTGGAGGGGGTTGTTCATGACCACGCCCCTCAGACCATCCAAACCAAATACAGCTCTGGGGTAGACATCTTAACACACTGACGTAACCAGTCAGTAACCTAATATGAACATGCACACTGCCACACTTCACCAAACTTTCACCTTCACACAACACAGAAATCAGTCATGGGGGGGATCAATATCTGAGGTATTCTAATTCCTGTTGTTGGTGTTTTTAGACTCTGTGGTACCACACACCTCCCTTTGAACACATTAACCAGCCAGTCACCTCCACTGTGTCTCTGAGAGTGGCCAATCAGACACTGGCCTGCTCATCACAGCTCACCTACCATCCGGACCCAGAATTCACCAGCTATACTGCAATCAAGACAGGAAACGACCTGCGTGTCACCATTGAGGTATACACACATGTGCACGCATTCATGCACCCATACACACACATATGTACTTAAAAGCTCTCTCTCAATTTAATTCAATTCAAGGGGCTTTATTGGCATGGGAAACATGTGTTAACATTACCAAAGCAAGTGAGGTAGATAATATACAAAAGTGAAATAAACAATAAAAATGAACAGTAAACATTACACATACAGAAGCTTCAAAACAATAAAGACATTACAGATGTCATATTACATATATATACAGTGTTGCAACGATGTACAAATGGTTAAGGGTGCACAAGGGAAAATAAATAAGCATAAATATGGGTTGTATTTACAATGGTGTTTGTTCTTCACTGGTTGCCCTTTTCTTGTGGCAACAGGTCACAAATCTTACTGCTGTGATGGCACACTGGAATTTCACCCAGTGGATATGGGAGTTGATCAAAATTGGATTTGTTTTCGAATTCGTTGTGGATCTGTGTAATCTGAGGGAAATATGTGTCTCTAATATGGTCATACATTGGGCAGGAGGTTAGGAAGTGCAGCTCAGTTTCCACCTCATTTTGTGGGCAGTGTGCACATAGCCTGTTTTCTCTTGAAAGCCATGTCTGCCTACGGCGGCCTTTCTCAATAGCAAGGCTATGCTCACTGAGTCTGTACATAGTCAAAGCTTTCCTTAAGTTTGGGTCAGTCACAGTGGTCAGGTATTCTGCCACTGTGTACTTTCTGTTTAGGGCCAAATAGCATTCTAGTTTGCTCTGTTTTTTGTTAAATCTTTCCAATGTGTCAAGTAATTATCTTTTTGTTTTCTCATTGATTGGGTCTAATTGTGCTGCTGTCCTGGGGCTCTGTAGGGTGTGTTTGTGTTTGTGAACAGAGCCCCAGGACCAGCTTGCTTAGGGCACTCTTCTCCAGGTTCATCTCTCTGTAGGTGATGGCTTTGTTATGGAAGGTTTGGGAATCGCTTCCTTTTAGGTGGTTGTAGAATTTAATGTCTCTTTTCTGGATTTTGATAATTAGTGGATATCAGCCTAATGCTCTCTCTCTCTTTCTCATGTACACATTCCATTCTTTTTTTATTTCAGAAAAGTGCTGACAAGTTGAACATCGCCACAGAAGAGATCTTAGTGTTTGGTGTTCAGGAGGAGAACCAGGATGTAGAGTGTGTCATGGACACCATTGAGAAGAGCAACGGGACTGACTCTGTCATCTGTGATATAAAGAACACTCCCAACTTTAACATCAAGTCAGTGAGGGTAAACATCTTATTCAGATAAATCCAAAAAGGTTGTTAGTTGCTCTTACAAACTCCGAATCAGAACTGTCCTTGGAAATAGTATTTTACAGTCAACGTGCATTGTGATGTGTTTGTTTTTCAGATAAGAGTTGGAAACTTCACAAAAAAACTTTTACCAAAACAAGCTGTACCTTCATTGCTACTCATCCTTGTGCTTATACCCATCATCATTGTGGTCATTGTGGGTAAGTATTCAACTTCATCAACTTTGTTTTGACTTAGTGTCTCATGACAGACTGTAAATGTCCAATCAAGTAGCTGGCACGCAAGATTTGGTTCTGGGTTCTGAAACTGCGCCCAGATATCTAAGTGATTACTATCCTCGTGTTAGGGATGCACACAATCACAGCACCTGATCAGGTGTTGCTGATGTGTGCCTATACAGGTTCAGGAGTAATGCTGGGAAAGGTACTTTCTTGTATACTGGAGCCTCAGAACGGAATGAGTTGCCCCTTCCCATAAAAACAATGTCCTCTCTAGGCAGCTTTAAAAATAAAGTAAAAATATGTTTGTCTTCTGTGCCCATATGAATCACCCCTATGATGCAACTGGAATGATGAGATGTTCTTCTTCTCTGTTTTTTACATTTTATTTCGCTGCCATACTGTGTTCGATGTTGTCTAGCCATCTTGTCTCAAGAGGACCACAATGGAAATAAGTCCCAGACTTTGTGTGATTGTGTGTTATCCTCAATTATTTTTTTCATGTGCATGTATGTTGTTTTTTTAAAAATGGTTGAATGAATAAACTAAACAACACCAAAAAAAGACCTGTTTTGGTTGAATTGGCCCCATAGGTTTAGGTATGGTTTTGTGTGTGTGTGTGTGTGTGTGTGTGTGTGTGTGTGTGTGTGTGTGTGTGTGTGTGTGTGTGTGTGTGTGTGTGTGTGTGTGTGTGTGTGAGAAAATAAAGCTCTTGTCCTGCCCTGACCAGGTGCGGTGTGGTATTCCTACATTAAACAGAGGAAAATGGCAGCACAAATGGACAAGCAGCTGGAACTGCTGGAGTGTGACATCAGAAATGACATCAGACAAGGTCAGTCATCGTGGACACACCAACCTTGATTTATATTCTTAAATCACACACAGACAGGCACACACACACACACACACACACACTCATACTCACTGATGCACCAAATTGGCATCATAAAATGGATTTAACAGGGGTAAAGGCCCATGACTACCACCCACATGCAATTCACACATAGTTACAGTTGCACCAAAAACAAACCCCCTTACTTACCCTTCTGCTCTCTAGGATTTGTGGATATGCAGACGGAAAAGTGTGATTTAATTGAGAACGTTGGAGCCATCCCTTTCTTGGACTACAAGCACTTTGCTTCCAGGATCTTCTTCCCTGACGTACGTAGGAGCAGAACACAGAACAGAGTCAATGCAGTATACCTAATACAGTCTGCTTTAAGACAAGAAATGTTGTATTAAATGGACAGACAGGTTGTGTTTTTATGTTCATAGTTTGTCCTATTGTTTCTATTAGGGTGGACCTGTGATGACCTCCTGTATCAAAGACATTGGCCAGGTGAGATTTGATTTGAACCGTATGTGATATCTGCTCGTCTGATTGCCATACCATGACTTAATGAATGACTAGGGAAGGGAAATGTAATAGATTTCCATAAGTAGCTAACATCTGTCCTGTGGTCAGGACACGGTGAAGGGGCAGCCAGACGAGAGCTGCCAGGCCCTGTCCAGACTGATCCGGGATCAGGTGTTCCTCACCTCCTTCGTCCACGCTCTGGAGGAGCAGAAGAATTTCAACGTCAAGGAGAAGTGAGTCAGTGAGGACAGGACAGGACACAATTTAGGCCAAGTGTCACTTAGCTGGTTTGGGTATAGGATATACGACAGATAAGGTTATGGTACTGTTTATAGTACAGGGGAAATTATTTAGGTGTTGTTTAAGTCATTATGGATGAGCAGGTTGGTGTGTATAGCAGATAATAGAGATGTCATGTTTGTTGTGTCCTACAAGGTGTGCGGTGGCCTCCCTGCTGACCGTGTCCCTCCACGGTGACCTGCCCTACATGACCCAGGTGATGGAGGAACTACTCAGGGCTCTGATGGAGCAGCCCAGTAACTCCCAGCCCAAACTCATGCTGCGACGCACCGAGTCCATCGTAGAGAAGCTGCTCACAAACTGGATGTCCATCTGTCTCTACGGCTTCCTCAGGGTCAGTCTGTCTATCTCTACGGCTTCCTCAGGGTCAATCTGTCTGTCTCTACAGCTTCCTCAGGGTCAGTCTGTCTGTCTCTACGGCTTCCTCAGGGTCAGTCTGTCTGTCTCTACGGCTTCCTCAGGGTCAGTCTGTCTGTCTCTACGGCTTCCTCAGGGTCAGTCTGTCTGTCTCTACGGCTTCCTCAGGGTCAGTCTGTCTGTCTCTACAGCTTCCTCAGGGTCAGTCTGTCTGTCTCTACGGCTTCCTCAGGGTCAGTCTGTCTGTCTCTACGGCTTCCTCAGGGTCAGTCTGTCTGTCTCTACGGCTTCCTCAGAGTCAGTCCGTCTGTCTCTACGGCTTCCTCAGGGTCAGTCTGTCTCTCTGTACGGCTTCTTCAGGGTCAGTCCGTCTCTCTGTACGGCTTCTTCAGGGTCAGACCGTCTGTCTCTCTCTGTACGGCTTCTTCAGGGTCAGTCCGTCTCTCTGTACGGCTTCTTCAGGGTCAGTCTGTCTCTCTGTACGGCTTCCTCAGGGTCAGTCTGTCTGTCTCTACGGCTTCCTCAGGGTCCGTCTGTCTGTCTCTACGGCTTCCTCAGGGTCCGTCTGTCTCTCTGTACGGCTTCTTCAGGGTCAGTCCGTCTCTCTGTACGGCTTCTTCAGGGTCAGTCCGTCTCTCTGTACGGCTTCCTCAGGGTCCGTCTGTCTCTCTGTACGGCTTCTTCAGGGTCAGTCCGTCTCTCTGTACGGCTTCCTCAGGGTCAGTCTGTCTGTCTCTACGGCTTCCTCAGGGTCCGTCTGTCTGTCTCTACGGCTTCCTCAGGGTCCGTCTGTCTCTCTGTACGGCTTCTTCAGGGTCAGTCCTTCTCTCTGTACGGCTTCTTCAGGGTCAGTCCGTCTCTCTGTACGGCTTCCTCAGGGTCCGTCTGTCTCTCTGTACGGCTTCTTCAGGGTCAGTCCGTCTCTCTGTACGGCTTCTTCAGGGTCAGTCCGTCTCTCTGTACGGCTTCCTCAGGGTCCGTCTGTCTCTCTGTACGGCTTCTTCAGGGTCAGTCCGTCTCTCTGTACGGCTTCCTCAAGGGTCCATCTGTCTGTCTATATCAGTCTATATTTGTTATTTTCTTGCTTCTTCTATCAAAGCCTTATTCATTCATGTTGTATGTATTTCTAAGCCTCCATGTCATTATGGTCAGCTCACAGTACATTTTTATTTTTCTCTCATACATTTCCACGTTAGTTTAGTGTCTCTGTAAACGAGTGTCTGTTTTTTTTATCTTTTCATATGAGTGCATGTTAATGAGTTATACATAATTGTACAAGTGAATACCGGTTTGTGTGTGTTTAACTGAGCTGTGTGTGTGTGTGTGTGTGTGTGTGTGTGTGTGTGTGTGTGTGTGTGTGTGTGTGTGTGTGTGTGTGTGTGTGTGTGTGTGTGTGTGTGTGTTGTGTCCCAACAGGAGAGTGTGGGCCAGCCTCTTTTCCTGCTGGTTTGTGCTCTGACCCAGCAGATGTCTAAAGGCCCAGTGGACTCAGTCACAGAAAAGGCTCTCTATACACTTAATGAAGACTGGTTACTGTGGCAGGCTCAGGACTTCAGTCCAATGGTGTGTACACAAACACACACTAATCAAATCAAATCAAATTGTATTTGTCACATACACATGGTTAGCAGATGTTAATGCGAGTGTAGCGAAATGCTTGTGCTTCTAGTTCCGACAATGCAGTAATAACCAACAAGTAATCTAACTAACAATTCCAAAACTACTGTCTTATACACAGTGTAAGGGGATAAAGAATATGTACATAAGGATATATGAATGAGTGATGGTACAGAGCAGCATAGGCAAGATACAGTAGATGATATCGAGTACAGTATATACATATGAGATGAGTATGTAAACAAAGTGGCATAGTTAAAGTGGCTAGTGATACATGTATTACATAAGGATGCAGTCGATGATATAGAGTACAGTATATACGTATGCATATGAGATGAATAATGTAGGGTATGTAAACATTATATAAGGTAGCATTGTTTAAAGTGGCTAGTGATATATTTACATCATTTCCCATCAATTCCCATTATTAAAGTGGCTGGAGTTGAGTCAGTGTCAGTGTCAGTGTGTTGGCAGCAGCCACTCAATGTTAGTGGTGGCTGTTTAACAGTCTGATGGCCTTGAGATAGAAGCTGTTTTTCAGTCTCTCGGTCCCAGCTTTGATGCACCTGTAATGACCTCGCCTTCTGGATGATAGCGGGGTGAACAGGCAGTGGCTCGGGTGGTTGATGTCCTTGATGATCTTTATGGCCTTCCTGTAACATCGGGTGGTGTAGGTGTCCTGGAGGGCAGGTAGTTTGCCCCCGGTGATACGTTGTGCAGACCTCACTACCCTCTGGAGAGCCTTACGGTTGAGGGCAGAGCAGTTGCCGTACCAGGCGGTGATACAGCCCGCCAGGATGCTCTCGATTGTGCATCTGTAGAAGTTTGTGAGTGCTTTTGGTGACAAGCCGAATTTCTTCAGCCTCCTGAGGTTGAAGAGGCGCTGCTGCGCCTTCTTCACGATGCTGTCTGTGTGAGTGGACCAATTCAGTTTGTCTGTGATGTGTATGTGATGTGTGCTACCCTCTCCACTACTGTTCCATCGATGTGGATAGGGGGGTGTTCCCTCTGCTGTTTCCTGAAGTCCACAATCATCTCCTTAGTTTTGTTGACGTTGAGTGTGAGGTTATTTTCCTGACACCACACTCCGAGGGCCCTCACCTCCTCCCTGTAGGCCGTCTCGTCGTTGTTGGTAATCAAGCGTACCACTGTTGTGTCGTCCGCAAACTTGATGATTGAGTTGGAGGCGTGCGTGGCCACGCAGTCGTGAGTGAACAGGGAGTACAGGAGAGGGCTCAGAACGCACCCTTGTGGGGCCCCAGTGTTGAGGATCAGCGGGGAGGAGATGTTGTTGCCTACCCTCACCACCTGGGGGCGGCCCGTCAGGAAGTCCAGTACCCAGTTGCACAGGGCGGGGTCGAGACCCAGGGTCTCGAGCTTGATGACGAGCTTGGAGGGTACTATGGTGTTGAATGCCGAGCTGTAGTCGATGAACAGCATTCTCACATAGGTATTCCTCTTGTCCAGATGGGTTAGGGCAGTGTGCAGTGTGATTGAGATTGCATCGTCTGTGGACCTATTTGGGCGGTAAGCAAATTGGAGTGGGTCTAGGGTGTCAGGTAGGGTGGAGGTGATATGGTCCTTGACTAGTCTCTCAAAGCACTTCATGATGACGGATGTGAGTGCTACGGGGCGGTAGTCGTTTAGCTCAGTTACCTTAGCTTTCTTGGGAACAGGAACAATGGTGGCCCTCTTGAAGCATGTGGGAACAGCAGACTGGTATAGGGATTGATTGAATATGTCCGTAAACACACCGGCCAGCTGGTCTGCGCATGCTCTGAGGGCGTGGCTGGGGATGCCGTCTGGGCCTGCAGCCTTGCGAGGGTTAACACGTTTAAATGTCTTACTCACCTCGGCTGCAGTGAAGGAGAGACCGCATGTTTTCATTGCAGTGGCACTGTATTGTCCTCAAAGCGGGCAAAAAAGTTATTTAGTCTGCCTGGGAGCATGACATCCTGGTCCGTGACTGGGCTGGATTTCTTCCTGTAGTCCGTGATTGACTGTAGACCCTGCCACATGCCTCTTGTGTCTGAGCCGTTGAATTGAGATTCTACTTTGTCTCTGTACTGACGCTTAGCTTGTTTAATAGCCTTGCGGAGGGAATAGCTGCACTGTTTGTATTCAGTCATGTTACCAGACACCTTGCCCTGATTAAAAGCAGTGGTTCGCGCTTTCAGTTTCACACGAATGCTGCCATCAATCCACGGTTTCTGGTTAGGGAATGTTTTAATCGTTGCTATGGGAACGACATCTTCAACGCACGTTCTAATGAACTCGCACACCGAATCAGCGTATTCGTCAATGTTGTTATCTGACGCAATACGAAACATCTCCCAGTCCACGTGATGGAAGCAGTCTTGGAGTGTGGAGTCAGCTTGGTCAGACCAGCGTTGAACAGACCTCAGCGTGGGAGCCTCTTGTTTTAGTTTCTGTCTGTAGGCAGGGATCAACAAAATGGAGTCGTGGTCAGCTTTTCCGAAAGGGGGGCGGGGCAGGGCCTTATATGCGTCGCGGAAGTTAGAGTAACAATGATCCAAGGTCTTTCCACCCCTGGTTGCGCAATCGATATGCTGATAAAATTTAGGGAGTCTTGTTTTCAGATTAGCCTTGTTAAAATCCCCAGCTACAATGAATACAGCCTCCGTATAAATCGTTTCCAGTTTGCAGAGAGTTAAATAAAGTTTGTTCAGAGCCATCGATGTGTCTGCTTGGGGGGGGATATATACGGCTGTGATTATAATCGAAGAGAATTCTCTTGGTAGATAATGCAGTCTACATTTGATTGTGAAGAATTCTAAATCAGGTGAACAGAAGGATTTGAGTTCCTGTATGTTTCTTTCATCACACCATGTCACGTTGGCCATAAGGCATACGCCCCCGCCCCTCTTCTTACCAGAAAGATGTTTGTTTCTGTCGGCGCGATGCGTGGAGAAACCCGCTGGCTGCACCGCCTTGGATAGCGTCTCTCCAGTGAGCCATGTTTCCGTGAAGCAAAGAACGTTACAGTCTCTGATGTCCCTCTGGAATGCTACCCTTGCTCGGATTTCATCAACCTTGTTGTCAAGAGACTGGACATTGGCAAGAAGAATGCTAGGGAGTGGTGCACGGTGTGCCCGTCTCCGGAGTCTGACCAGAAGACCGCCTCGTTTCCCTCTTTTCGGAGTCGTTTTTTTTTTGGGTCGCTGCATGGAATCCACTCCGTTGTCCTGTTTGTAAGGCAGAACACAGGATCCGCGTCGCGAAAAACATATTCTTGGTCGTACTGATGGTGAGTTGACGCTGATCTTATATTCAGTAGTTCTTCTCGACTGTATGTAATGAAACATAAGATGACCTGGGGTACCAATGTAAGAAATAACACGTAAAAAAACAAAAAACTGCATAGTTTCCTAGGAACGCGAAGCGAGGCGGCCATCTCTGTCGGCGCCATCTGTCGGCGCCATCACATACACACACATTGCCACACACATGCACGTCAAGCTGCCACACACACATCACAGTGCCACACATACACATCACACTGCCACACACACCCTTCCTGGATCTAGGGCATGGTGAGAGAGGTAGTTGGCAGTTCCTCCTTTATGTTTTGTTTGTTACCAGAAACGTTGTGGTTAGAGGAGCTAGTCTGTTAGAAAACATATCTCAGTATGTTGGGGCAAAAGTAGATGGGTTGAAAGTGATGTTACCCTCACAAAGATCCTCAACAAAAACATGTCTCCATAGTTATCTGTTTGTATTCAGCCTATTCTCGAGGCCCATATGTGTAAATTTATCTTTTTACTTTATTCGTGGTCTGTGGTTTGTAGATGGGGACAGCCGCTCATGCAATGTTGACAGGAAAAGCTATTGCTTTTCTCAGTTTCAGTCTCTCAGAAGCAAAAGATGAACCCTTTTAAATTAAGAAACGAGTCTAGAAGTAAATGGACCAGAGCCTAAATGGACCCAGACTCTAGTTTTTATAAGCACAGGTTGAGCCATATGGTAATCCTGCTGAGACAGTTGCTCAGTGGTTTCTTATAACAGAGAAATTAGATGTAAGATTATCACAGGAGACGACACCACACAAGATATCCTCAGTCTCTCTATTCTATCCCTGTAGTGTATAGGTTTTATTGTATGAAGTCCATCAAGTGATATACACAGACATGAGGCTTCATAAAGCTTTAGCTAACTGTGTGGTTTCCCTGACCCAAGTAGAAAGATAGTGGGAATGAAGGTTAGCTTCAGTGGTTAGCGACACTGATGAATAGATCTCATCTCACATTTAATTTTCTAACCCAAACTTCATGTAAATAGCCTACATCATGATGTATGTGTGTCTGTTGACCCCCTCCCCGCCTCCCCCCAGAGGCTGCAAGTGCTGTTTGCTGTGGGAACAGACGGAGAGGTCAGTGAGCCTCTGGAGGTCAGTGCTCTGGACTGTGACACGGTGGAGCAGGTCAAGGAGAAGATCCTCCTGGCCTTCAAGACCAAGTTTGGCTTCCCCTACAACACCCCTCTCCGACAGATACACATCGGTCAGTTGTAGTACCTCATGTGTCCAAGACATTAGGAGAGAATGCAAGAGTGATGAGTGAATTATGGCTCTAAAAGCATGCGTACCTCAAATGAAACATCTTGATCGATCATACGTTCTTTCAAAGGGATGGCTTTCAAATGTTGATTATAATGACTTCTCTCTGTTTCTTGAACTCTGCAGAGTATGAGAAGGATGAAAGTTTTGTCCCACTGAAGGAGGTGGATGCCAGCTCAGGGGTTCTAGGAGAAGTGACCATGCTCAACACACTCAAGCATTACAAGGTTAGAGAACACTACCAAGCTTCCTGATGCAGGAAATAAGCCTAATCTCACGTTCAATATTTCTCTCTTTATCTTAAATCACCATCTAAGACAGACACACATAAAAAGAAATAGCATGTAGTTGAAGGTCTAAACTTCAAAAATGCAGATGAAAGGTCCAATCCCTTGCAGCTGTCATACTACTCAATGGCTAATTCCATCAGTACCGCTGAAGAGCTGCTCTAGAGCGCAATTGAAATTTTTAAGGCAATGTTCCTGTGTTTGCAGAGACTGCATTCACTGTAAACCCTGCATATGTCGGCTCAATCGGAAAATACCTTTCCATTTCAATCGCGCTATAACGCGGATCTTCCGCAATCCGGATTTAATCTAGCGTTGGACTAGTAACCCGAAAGGTTGCAAGTTCGAATCCCCGAGCTGACAAGGTACAAATCTGTCGTTCTGCCCCTGAACAGGCAGTTAACCCACTGTTCCTAGGTCATCATTGAAAATAATAATTTGTTCTTAACTGACTTGCCTAGTTAAATAAAGGTTTTTAAAAAATGTACAAAAAAATCTACTCCTGAGTAGTTGTGAGAACTAGACGGATTGAGTTGTCAAATTTTTGCTTAACGTCACCAAACCACATCCGCAAATTCGTCAGGTATCTTATAAGCACATAATAAGTAGAGGGTCTTACTAGACTAGAACATCATTTACATTGAATCAGAGTACTGAGTACAGGGTACTCCTCTGCTGCTCTCATTCTGCAGCCTGGTTTTCAAGGCTACTGAAAAGCAGTATTAGCTCTATTCAAGGCAGCCTGGCTAGTAGGACTGAGCTTCCTGTGTCACAATGCCAAACCAGACCACAATTAGATTAGAACTCACGTACACGTTATTAGCCTCTCTGTAGGACACCACTGTGTCTTAGGTCTACCAGATGGTTGAGAAGCTGGTAACTCAGCATTTATCGACCTTCTAACTCAGTGTGTGTCTACAGGTACCGGACGGAGCGTCCATCAAAGTGCTCTCTAAGACCCATCCCAGTCTGAGTCCTCAGAGCAGCCTGAAAGGTAAGGGTGTCAACAGAGATTGCCATGCAATCAAAACTTCTAACTAACATAAAGGACCTTTTTTTGTGAATGACTACACTGTACACAGTACACACCAACAGTATTCACATACACACACACACACAAGCGCATGCTCATAGTTAATGCTCATCACACTATCACACACGTGGGCACAAAGTAACTTTTGCGATTGGTTTTGTCAAAGTCCATCTTTTATTTATTGGATTTGTTTATTGAAACTTTTTATTTTGGCCGGGTGGAGTCCCATTGAGACAAAGGTCTCTTGACAAGGGAGCCCTGCGTGACAAACAATCAAGGCAGCATGGGTGCATAACAAATACACAGAGAAGCAAATAATACAAAACACAATCATAAAAAACAACATTCAACAAAACAAACATACCTCAGCAAAGTTAAGTTGAAAATAGACATGTGTTGCTCGACATTTACACTCCCCCTCTTTCTAAAATTGTTTTATGGCAGATATGAAACACAAGTGAGATGCAAAACCATTTAACCATGTCAACTTATTTAAAACACTAACAGAAACCAGGAAGCTATTTAGCACAATTGTCTGCTATTTAGTCATCTGTGGTGACCTGTTGTTGTGTATTTGTCACAGGCGATCAGAACTACTCCACTAAGTACTTCCATCTAGTAAGTGGCAACATGACCTCTGAATTGAATGTCCCTCATATGCATTTGATCTGATTGATTAACAGTGCTCTTTGACTCCAGATTGACCCTGACATTGACCAGGACCAAAAGAAGAACCCTGAGAGGAAGAAGCTGAAACTGAAGGAAGTGTACCTCACCAAGCTGCTGTCCACCAAGGCAAGAGGAACTCACTGTTAACCAACCCCTTTCAACCTGCCACTGTGCTCTGATAAATGGTTAACTGAAAGATGGAAACGTCTAGACTCTTCAGTTACGTGTGATCCAGCATACATAGTGACTATCTAACAGTTCCCTTCCCTTGTCTCATTTACCTTATGAACGTTGCTTTAAAAAAAAAAAGTGGATAGGTACTAAAGTTGCTTGCTTGGAGCTGTCAGTGTGGTTTCAGTGTAAAGACATTTACAATAGGGGATAAAAACTGTAGCTCTTGACAAATACTAAATAAGGATCATATGAGAACACTTTTCCATCAGGCAATTATATCTGCAGTGCATCAAACAGCTATTTGTTAAGTTCCTTAGTCAGCATCCTCACTGAGGCCATACTTCCTGGTCCCGTATTCACTTTGTGACAAATCTGGTTGAAGTCGGACGTTTACATACACCTTAGCCAAATACATTTAAACTCAGTTTTTCACAATTCCTGACATTTAATCCTAGTAAAAATTCCCTGTTTTAGGTCAGTTAGGAGCAACACTTTATTTTAAGAATGTGAAATGCCAGAATAATAGTAGAAAATTATTTATTTCAGCTTTTATTTCTTTCATCACATTCCCAGTGGGTCAGAAGTTTACATACACTCAATTAGTATTCGGTAGCATTGCCTTTAAATTGTTTAACTTGGGTCAAATGTTTCAAGTAGCCTTCCACAAGCTTCCCACAATAAGTTGGGTGAATTTTGGCCCATTCCTCCTGACAGAGCTTGTGTAACTGAGTCAGGTTTGTAGGCCTCCTTGCTCGCACATGCTTTTTCAGTTTTGCCCACACATTTTCTATAGGATTTAGGTCAGGGCTTTGTGATGGCCACTCCAATATCTTGACTTTATTGTCCTTAAGCCATTTTGCCACAACTTTGGAGGTATGCTTGGGGTCATTGTCCATTTGGAAGACCCATTTGCGATCAAGCTTTAACTTCCTGACTGATGTCTTGAGATGTTGCTTCAACATATCCACATATTTTTCCTACCTCATGATGCCAGCTATTTTGTGTAGTGCACCAGTCCCTCTTGCAGCTGCCACCCCCGTGCTTCACAGTTGGGATGGTGTTCTTCGGTTTGCAAGCCTCCCCCTTTTTCCTCCAAACATAACGATGGTCATTATGGCCAAACAGTTCTATTTTTGTTTCATCAGACCAGAGGACATTTCTCCAAAAAGTACGATATTTGTCCCCATGTGCAGTTGCAAACCGTAGTATGGCTTTTTATGGCGGTTTTGGAGCAGTGGCTTCTACCTTGCTGAGCGTCCTTTCAGGTTATGTTGACATAGGACTTGTTTTACTGTGGATATAAATACTTTTGTACCTGTTTCCTCCAGCAACTTCACAAGGTCCTTTGCTGTTGTTCTGGGAATGATTTGCACTTTTTGCACCAAAGTTCGTTCATCTCTAGGAGACAGAATGTGTCTTCTTCCTGAGTGGTATGACGGCAGCGTGGTTCCATGGTGTATATATTTGCATACTATTGTTAGTTCAGATGAACGTGGTACCTTCAGGCATTTGGAAATTGCTCCCAAGGATGAACCAGACTTGTCGAGGTCTACAATTTCTTTTCTGAAGTCTTGGCTGATTTCTTTTGATTTTCCCATGAAAAAGGGAAAATCAAAAGAGGCACTGAGTTTGAAGTTAGGCCTTGAAATACATCCACAGGTACACCTCCAATTCTCACTTCCTCCTCTCTCAGGTCGCTGTGCATTCGTTTGTGGAAAACCTGTTCAGAACCATCTGGGGAACCCCTAACCTCAAAGCTCCGCCTGCCATCAAGTACTTCTTTGACTTCCTGGATGCCCAGGGAGAGAGCAAGAGGATCAATGATCCAGATGTACTACACATCTGGAAAACCAACAGGTATGTGTTCATCTGGGTCATATTCATTAGGTCACACCATAGCAAAACATTTTGCAATGGAAAATGAATATGAGCCTTTTATTGGACAAGTTCAAGTAGTCCCTCCATTTTTCAGTGTTTTCTCCCGTTTGGTGCCTAATGAATATGACCCTGGTGGTACACCTGTTTGAGTATGTTTATAGTAGAATCCATCTTTCTTTCTTGGTTGTATCTACTCAATCCACTACTCACTGTATTGGGATAGTGATAGAATGTTTGACTGTTCCTCTGTCCTGCTCCTTCCCAGCCTGCCCCTGCGGTTCTGGGTGAACATCCTGAAGAACCCCCAGTTTGTGTTCGACATGGAGAAGACCCCGCCTCTGGACGGCTGTCTGTCCGTCATTGCCCAGGCCTTCATGGACTCCTTCTCCCTGGCTGAGAAACAGCTGGGCAAGGTGGGGACATGACCGAGACATCGCAGAATATAATGACTAACACACCTCATCTCTTGTGCTTCTGTGTGAGTTTCTGCTAATCTCAATGTCAAATATGGAAAAAGAGTTGGTGGTTCAATTCCTGCTTTGGACCTGAGATGTTTTAGGTTCGAAGTTAATTTATTGTGCTTTTGTGTACGTTTCCACAATTCCCATGGTTAAATCCCTGCCTTGCAGCAAAGAGGTTTATTGTATGTGTCTGCAACTGTCAAAGTCAAATAAACAAAGAGAAGCGTAATACATGTTGAGTTTGTGGCTCTGGTGCAAGAATCTCGCCCCATAAGGACAGGATTGTAGGTTTGAACCTAGGTGCCAGCTCCTGGGCATGGTTGCCTACTGAGGACTCTGCTGGTTAGTGAGTCAAAGCCAATAGTGATGAGGGATTCGTGCTTTTTGAAGTAGTTTCAGTTCGATTATCAGTTTATTTCAAATATTTAAAAAAAACTTGAAATGCACTATGGGAATGCTGTAACACAGAATAAAACAATTAATCAAATAGCCATGATGGCAGTGACTGCCCATTACTGCTTATCACTTTTTAACCATCATTTATTCACATTACTTTAATAAAATATTTCAGTAGTTTAATACATTTGTTTTATTTGATGTCTTTATTATTTCATTCCAAGTCATCATCTCATCTCTATACATCTCATACAATACAATTTACAGTCACCTATTTGGCCCATAGTGTTACAGACTAAAAAATAATTCATGTCAAGCCCTTCATAATGTAAAATATATTTTTAAGTCTAATGCAATGTAGGCCTGAATTGAACAACACATATTAGGCTGTATCATAGAAATCAAAAGCTATTTCCATGTTAAAATGTTATGGGATTTGCTCCATTGGTTTTGTTGGTAGGTCTACATTATGCTCAAATAGCCTATTGAAATAATTCTCACAAGTTTCCACTCACAAGACCTAAAATTTGCTCAGTGACCCAAAGAATTTTAGGCAACATTGCTTGTCTCTTCTCTCCCTTTCTGTGTCTGTCCTACATAGACAGGCCAAGTAGGAGCACAGTGGATTATGGTCATTCTAGTTAATTACCATGTTTTTTTGTGGTAACCTATGTAGAATATTGGCTTGTTGGAAACTACAACTCCCAACACTGCGCATTGAGCTCACAGAAAAAAACAAAAACTAAATGGAATTCAAATTAATTGAACCGGCGTCGATCCATTAGTTGTTTAAAAAAATGAAAAAGACCAAATGTCAGTTAAACGCTCAGCACTAGCAGCGATCGGTATAATGCCGGTAGCCGCTTATGGATTTGACAGCTCTTCCACTGTTCCACCTCCTACACTGTCGGCTAGCGCAAATCTGATTGAATCGAGCACATAGATGTAAAACAAAATCCAAGCCACATACTGTCTCATAACTTGCAGGCCTCTTAGAATACCTGGCATTGACAATACATCACCTAGATTTGACATGACTCTTCTACCCTCTCTCTGTTCCAGCATGACCCAACCAATAAACTGCTCTATGCCAAAGATATCTCCCAGTACAAGAAGGAAGTGAGGGCCTACTACAAGCAGGTCAGGGACCAGCCACCAATCAACAGCTCTGAGTTCAAGGAGTTCCTGCATGAGGAGTCAAAGGTACCTCCCCTCTAGTTGTTCATTTTTCAAATAAATCCTCATTTTGATATTGTGCTTTACGGACATTACATTTATTTCTTTTTCATTAGAAACATGAAAACGAATTCAATGAATCTGCTGCCCTCCGTGAGCTCTACAAATACATGCAGCGGTACTTTGATGAGGTAAAGTGTCTGTCCCGTCTTTTTCGCCCTCCACTTTAGTAGTCACCACCCACATAATCTCCCCTTAATATGCATTCATGACTTCTCCCACAACCTTCACAGTTCCCCTGCACGGTCTAATCACTTCAACCAAACTAAATATCTTGAAAAAGCTGGCCAACATGACATGATCATTGTGTAACTGTAAAGCTGACTGGCACAAAGCCGACATCTTGGGAAATGAGAACTGCAGTGGCAAGGCAGAGGATAAAACACAGCCCATACCACTTTTCTGTGTGGTGGTGGTGGTCAGGCTGTTTTCAGGTCTTCATTTTGTAATGATCAATGTTGACTGTTTTGAGCTCTACAATGGCAGCTGGCCATACCTGTGTCAAATATTTAGTTTAAGCTCATGCCAAGACTTAGTGTAGAATGATAATTCCCTCATTGTGGCATATTGCTACTGACTGAGGTCTGAAGTTTATGGCCACGAGCTGGCCTTTTTTTTGCCCACTTGTAAACAAAAATTGGATGTGTGTGGTGTTTCCCTGGCAGATTAAACTGAAGCTGGATCAGAACGGCGCACCCGTGGAATTGAAGGAGCAACTGCAGCACGTGAAGAGCCTGTTCGATAGCCTCAACTGTTCGTGAAACTGAGCTCACTCCCTCCCCTTCGAAATGCTAAAGGCTAGAAAGCTGTTTTAAAAACAGAATATGTCAGGAGACTACATAGGGATTTACAATTAAAGAAAAAAAGAGGGAGGCGTTTCAGATTACTGGGATGAACCAAATGATAGCATGAATTAGGTCACATTCCAGCTAGACATTTACCCAGAAGCAGTATACTCTTATTCTGAAGCTGGGACTTTTGTTTCCTCAACCAAAAGACTAAAGAATGTTTTTTTACATTTTATATTTATTTAACCTTTATTTAACCAGGAAGGGCTCATTGAGATTAAAATCTCTTTTTCAAGAGCGCCCTGGCCAAGATAGGCAGCACCGAGTCATTACAAACAAATTACAGACAGACAAGTAATCTAGTAAAAACCATTGAATTCACAAGAGTATAAAACAGCAAATTAAAAATATTGACAGGTCAGGGAATCAGCCTCAAAATCCTTCATCGGTGGATTTAAAAACACAAATCGGGAGAAGTTCTTCCAGTTTAAAAGTATTTTGTAAGGTGTTACAAGACGACGGAGCAGAGTACATAAAAACCCTTCTACCAAATTCAGGTCGGACATTTGGAAGTGTTAGCAGGATAAAGTCCAGCGAACAAAGAGAGTACCCACCACATTTCTGAACAATAAAAATGCCCAAATAAAATGGGTTTGTAAATAAAAGTATACCAGTGACTGAGCCTACGAGTGACTAGAGAAGGCCAGCCAACCCTGGTATACAAAGTACAGTGGTGCGTAAGAGTTTTGCAGTTTAAAATAAATCTCAAAGTGCCATGGTAAAGGGTGTCAATTGATCTCAAACACTGAGCGGAAGCATTCATATATAAAATATCCCCACAGTCTAGTAAAGGCATAAATGTAGCTGATCTAGCCTCCTTCTGGCTTCAAAAGAAGAACAGGCCTTATTCCTAAAATAAAATCCCAATTTCAGTTGTTGAATATGCCATTTTTTAAAAAGAGGCCATCAAGATATTTATGAGGTTACAACCTCAATCTCCTTGCCCTGACAGGTAGTAATAGGTGAAAGGTTGAGGTCTATTTCTTGCATTAGAAAACACCATTAGTTTAGTTGTGCCAGTATTGAGGATAATTCAATTGACAAGGTATGTTGAACAGAATAAAAAGCAGTTTGCATGTTCTGGAAAGCTTTTGTAAGAGACAAGGCACAACAGTAACATCAGCATAAAAAGTAGGTTGTGGTGTTAAATGGTTCTAACAATTCAAGCTCAGAACAAAAAATATGTACACGACCTCAGTAAAGCATAAACATTTTTATATGAATTGCAAATACAATCACACACTACAAAAAAAGTTGTATAAATGTTGTGCAAGTCACAGCTCTTTAGAATGCCTTTGGGACTATGACACTTTTAAAGTTTCAGAGTGATGGCTTTAGTGTAAACACTTGATACAAATCTCACAACAGTCAAATAAATAAAAAAAACTCTGAGGAAGTCCCTGGTTGGCCATTGATATCATTCTTTACATAGGCATCAACAGTCAAGGCATGGAAGGACTCCAGCACCGTTACTCACCAAGGCATGTAAACATTGAATCCATGTAGTTCTTTCTCTTTTCATTTGATAGGTTTTGTGCCAATAAAATCAAAATGCTTTTCACAAAATATTTGAAAGCTCACTTATTAAATTAAAACATCACTTCTAGGGAGTAATAAATCCTACAGTGAAGGCCACGCTCACTCTCTGGGGGTCAGTGTGGAGAGGTCAGAGTTCAGGGAGAGAGTCGTGCAGGCCAGAGCCCCTGTCCATGGGAGGCCCCAGTTCCTCCATCTGCTGCTGCTGCTGCTGAGTACAGGCTACCTCCTCCAGCCTCCGACGCAGCAGTGATAACCCTCTCTGGTGCTGCTCCTCCTGAGTGAGTGAGTGAGTGAGTGAGTGAGTGAGTGAGAGAGGTGGGGAGAAAGAGGATGAGAAGGGACAGAAAGGGATGGCGCAGTGACCTCTACCATGTTGCTAACACCTATCAAAGCAAAAGTTTATTGGTCATGTACACAGATGTTATCGCAGGTTCAGCTAAATGCTTGTGTTTCTAGCTCTAACTGCAGTAATACACACATAATCAAGAAATGTATAGCTAAAAATGAGCCATGACAAGAAGTATAAACAAAGTGAGGGAAACAGTATGTAAACAATAGCATAATCGTTTAACACTAAGGTTCAGGGCAGGGTACTGAGCGGAGGCCGGCTAGTGATGGATATTTAACAGTCTGATGCCCTGGAGATAGAAGCTGTTTCTCAGCCTCTGTGTCCCAGCTTTGATGCACCTGTAGTTTCCACCTTCTAGATGTTAGAAGGGTGAACAGGCCGTGGCTCTGGTGGCTGAGGTCCTTGATCTTCTTGGCCTTCCTGTGACACCGGGTGCTGTAGATGTCCTGTAGGGCAGGCAGGGTGTCCCCAGTGATGTGTTGGGCTGACTGCACCACCCTTGTGGAAGGTGAGATTGCCGTACCAGGTGGTGAAACAGCCTGACAGGATATTCTCACCTAGCTATTCCTTTCAGGACCAGACCCCCCTGTTCACAATCTTATTCATCATGATCTAAAAGTAAAACTGATCCTAGATCTGCACTCCTACTCTGAAACTCTTTATGGATACTGGCCCTGATCTGTCAACACCAGTGATAAGGTATATGAGAAGGTACCCAGATTCAGTGTACTCACATGAAGACTAGGCCCCTCAGACCCGGGTACGAGGATGGAGATAGGGCCGAGTCCTGGGCCGGGAATGGAGGCGTCGGAACTCGCTGTGTCGGCGCTGCAGCTCCTTCAGTCGTCTGTTGAGGAGGAACACGCTGCAGCTCCTTCAGTCGTCTGTAGGAAGGACGCCTGAGGAGGAACACAGCGTCTGTTGAGGAGGGCAGCTCCTAGGAAGGACGCCTGAGGAGGAACACGCTGCAGCTCCTTCAGTGTCTGTTGAGGAGGGCATGCTCCTCGGTGTAGGAAGGACGCCTGAGGAGGAACACGCTGCAGCTCCTTCAGTCGTCTGTTGAGGAGGGCATGCTCCTCGGTGTAGGAAGGATGCCTGAGGAGGAACACGCATACTGGTCTTAAAACACACACTAAGAAAATATACATACTTCTTGGCTGAGCTGGTCTGTAGCTCCAGCTCTGCCATCTTAGCCTCCAGTAGCTGGATCTTATCCTGGTATCTCTTCTCCTTGTTCTCGGTCATGTTTTTCCTCTGTATGAGAGTCAGAGTGAGAGAGACCTTAAATTGAATTGAGAGAGAGACTTCAGAAAAGGAAGTAAGAGAAGCAAAGAAGGGAAGAGAGGTGAAGATGGGGGGGGGTACCTTTTTCCTGTGTCAGCGCAGCCCTCTGTAGTTTGGCCAGGCCGTACTTCTCCTGCAGCTCTGCATCCCTCTCCTGCAATTTGTGTTTCTCCTCGAATCCCTCCACACAACGCTCCTCCACCAATCTGCAGAGAGAGCGAGAGAGAGGGTTAGAATAGAAACCACTTGATGGTTCCAACAGTAGAATTTCTAACAGTTCCATTCCTCCTCATAGACAGCATATCTATACAGTATACAGACCACAGAATAAAGGTGAAGCAGTGTACCGCTCGGCTTCGTGTTGGGTCCTCTCAGCTTGTGAGCGGGCGCTCCTCAGGTCCTCCCGGGCCCTCTCCAGGGTTTCCCTCAGACACTGGTTGGACTCCAGAAGCTCAGCCTCGGAGTGGGACAACGTACCCAGCTGCAACCCCAGCTCCTGGTTCTGCTGTGAGAGGGAGGGACGGGCACGTGGTCAACTCAATGTTGTTTGGACATTAACTTTAACATAGGGCATTTACATCAGCCAATCAATGTTGAAAGGGCAATACAAACTGAATGTCAGTCAGGCGCTGAGCCTCAGGCAGTTTAGTACCCGTCTCAGATCAGCATTATCTCTCTTCTGTGTCTCCATTTCCTCCAGCTGAGAGCCTTGCTCCTGCAGTTTAGTCCTGACACACGCAACATACACAGGGTCATTAACACACATTTATATGAAATATATTAGTAATGCATACTATACACAGGTAAAGCAACACCTCTTACTAACCTGAGGTTTTGCAATTCCTTACGGGCAGACTCCTCCCCCAGCTGGGCGCCATGGAGACGCTCCTCACACTCCTCTTTCTGGGTGTGGCCAGCAGCATCCTGTAGCGCCCTCTGCTGCTCCAGCTCAGCCAGACGATCATCCAGCACCAACCTGAACACACACACACACACACACACCAGTGGAGGCTGCTGAGGGGAGGACGGCTTATAAAATGGCTGAAATAGAGCAAATGGAATGGCATCAAACGCCTGGAAACCATGTGTTTTATACTATTCCACTCCAGCCATTACCACGAGCCCACCCTCCCCAAATAAGGCACCACCAACCTCCTGTGACACACACAAGATCGATTTACACAACTTCATCAAAGTAATCTGAGACACTGTGTGTGAGAGAGAGCGAGCCTAACTTCTCCTCGTGCACGGTGGCTGTTTTGTGGAACTCCTCGTCGTGAGCGGCCTGCACCCTCCGGACGAGTTCCCCCTCCCTCTCAGCCAGCACCTCCTCCTGTCTCTCCACCGTCCCCTTCAACACCTCCACATCAGACTGCATACCTGACAGACAGCCAGAGAAGAAAGGAAGGAGGGGGGGAGAAAGAGAAAAAGTTGGAGTCAAAAGGAGAGAGACTGGAAGGAAAAAAAGTTTGCTAAAATGAGTGACTAAAATGACTAAAATGAGAGTGATGTGCAGTACATGTATGATCAAAACACACAGAGGTTATTTGCGGAGCTTCCTTCCATTTGGCCCTGTAGTGCGTCTCTCTCTCCCTCTCCACTTCCCCTCTAGACCTGGCACACTCCGGCTTCACATTGGCCACCTCCAGCTTATGAGAGTGCCTTGTCCTCCATCTGAAAGAAACAGAGAAACTGGCATGAGCACACAGCAACCTATTGATATAAGCGGTTATGGTGGGGACTGTAAGTCGATCTGGATAAAAGCATCTGCTATTTAGAAACACAGCTGATGATCTCTGGGGTTAGAGGTTAAGGATCACATAGGTACTTACCTGGCTGGTGAGAGTGTAGACCTCTCGCTCAGCCTTGTGTAGTCTGCCGGTCAGCTGGGTGTTCTGTTCATGACTCAGCTGCAACTCCCTCCCCAGACGCTCCGACTGCAGGCGCAGTGACTGCCTCTCTGCCTAAAACACAATCAAATTATGAATTATTCCACAAATCAAACCAAGCACAGAGTAGTCATTCTACCTAAGTTAGGACTTACTCCAACAGATATATTTCATCATGTAGCTTAATATTCATAGTGACAATAACAGTTCAAGATTGATAGACAGAGACCACAAGTTTCTTACCTCCAGTGACTTGGCTGCAGCCTGGGATTCTGCGAACTGGCGGACCTGGATGTGCTGCACGTTCTCGGCTTGCTGGCCAGAGTTGTCCCTCTGGGCCCGGAGCTCAGCCACATCAGCCTCCAGGACCTTCAGACGCAGGTGGAGCTGGGCCTTCTCTCTCAGGAGAGACTCAATGCGTTTACAGTCTCTCGACAGGTCTGTGCCCTGATACTGGGCCATCAGCTCCGCTCTGTCCCTTTACAGCCGTGAAACCTGAACACACAACATATCAGAAGAGCAATGTCTATACATACTTTTTGTGTATTTGGACACCCCTTAAAAATGAGTGGAATTGGCTGTTTCAGCCACACTAGTTGCTGAAAGGCGTATAAAATCGAGCACACAACCATGCAAACATTGGCAATAAATTTGCCTTACCGAAGACATCAGTGACTTTCAACGTGGCACCGCCATAGGATGCCACCTTTCCAACAAGTCAGTTCATCAAATTACTGCCCTGCTTGAGCTGCCTCGGTAAACCGTAAGTGATGTTATTGTGAAGTGGAAACATCTAGGAGCAGCTCAGCTGCGAAGCGGTAGGTCACAAGCTCACAGAACCGGACCGCGTAAAAGAACATCTGTCCTCAGTTGCAACACTCACCACTGAGTTCCAAACTGCCTCTGGAAGCAATGTCAGCACAAGAACTGTTCGTCGGGAGCTTCATGAAATGGGTTTCCACATCCGAGCAGACGCACACAATCCTAACATCACCATGCGCAATGCCAAGCGTCGGCTGGAGTGGTGTAAAGCTCGCCACCATTGGACTCTGGAGCAGTGGAAACGCGTTCTCTGGAGTGGTGTAAAGCTCGCCACCATTGGACTCTGGAGCAGTGGAAACGCGTTCTCTGGAGTGAAATATCATGCTTCACCATCTGGCAGTCTGACTGAATAATTTGGGTTTGGAGGATGCCAAGAGAACGCTACCTGCCCCAATGCATAGTGCCAACTGTAAACGTTTGATGGAGGAGGAATAATGGTCTGGGGGCTGTTTTCATGGTTCGGGCTAGGCCCCTAATGCTACAGCATACAATGACATTCTAGATGATTCTGTGCTTACAACTTTGTGACAACAGTTTGGGGGAAGGCCATTTCTTGTTTCAGAATGACAATGCCCCTGTGCACAAAGTGAGATCCATACAGAAGTGATTTGTTGAGATCGGTGTGAAAGAACTGGCCTGGCCTGCACAGAGCCTTGACCTCAACCCCATCGAACACCTTTGGGATGAATTGGAACGCAGACTGCGAGCCAGGCCTAATCGCCCAACATCAGTGCCTGACCTCACTAATGCTTTTGTGGCTGAATGGATGTAAGTCCCTGCGGCAATGTTCCAAAAGCTAGTGGGAAGCCTTCCCAGAAGAGTGGAGGCTGTTATAGCAGCAAAGGGGGGACCAACTCCATATTAATGCGCATGATTTTGGAATGAGATGGTTCGACGAGCAGGTGTCCACATACTTTTGGTCATGTAGTGTATATATAAAGACAAACATACTGTATCAGACCTCACATTAAAAACATTATGTCTCACACACACCTCAGCATCAAAGCGGATCTTCTTCTCCTCCAGTATGCGAGCGCTCTCCTCTCTCTGGTGGTCAAACTCAGACTTCAGGAAGGTGTAGTCGTACCGCAGCTTGTTATACTCAGACCTGTACTCCTCAGTCTCCTGCAAGGAACAGAGAAGAGGGCTGGTTAGAGTCAAGGAGGAGAAACAGAAACAGAGAAAGTCGAATTTGAACGGATGTACTGTTTTTTCATTCTCAATAATCTGTCCGTTTAAGTGTGATGGCCCACCCATCCCAGCCCTCAAAAACATTCAACACTTAGTTCTCACGCAGTTGCTGTGAAGATAGCAGTTACAGCTGTGACAGTTCGAGAGCATGGTGGAACTAAAGTGTGAGAATAAGTTAAAAGCTATCCAAAGCAACTGAGGCTGGATAGAAGCAGTACAAAGCATTAAAAAAACAGAAGCAGAGGCAGCCCGGAGGTGGTTAAACGTAGTCCGAAGCAGTAGAGAACAGTAAATAGCATTAGAGAACAGACAGAAGTGTTCTGGGGCGCGAGGCTCACCCCCTCCAGTTTGTTGAAGCGCTCTCTGACAGGCCCCTCCATCTCCTGCTGCACCTGGGCCCTCAACAGCTCCAGCCGCTGGGGGGTCAGCACCTTACAAAACAAACCGACTGCTGTACACACTGGCACAGAAGACAGAAACACTGCCATACACAAAGATACACTACAGTAGTCATAGGTCAGTTTTCTATTGACTAAGTGTGAACACATCACACACACACTATCAGTATGGTATTACACACATCTCTCCCGGGTTACCACCTGGTATGTTCAGCCTTGAGAGTCTGGTAGTTGATCCTGTGGTTCTCACATCTCATCCGCTCATCCATCAGCATCTTCTGCAGCTCCATGTCGCTCCCCCCCCCAGCTTCACCGTCCCCCCAGGGTCCAGGCATGGGAGCAGGGGGGCAGACTGAGCAAGGGCAGAGGGGTTCGTCTCGCCCCTACTGGATGGACGGATATAGCGAGAGAGAAGAATAAGGTTAGGGAAAGTGAGAGCTGTGGGTTGTTCCACTCCATCCCTTTTCAAATACATCATTAGTAAGAAAGATTGACATCAAAGCACGATCCACTTCTTCATAGCCACAAAGGCTTTAGCTCAACAAAATTAATCATAAAACAGAACCAACTTCAAAAGGGAAGAGACGGGCACTGCTCTCCTCTGTTTGCAGGTCGGACATGGTAAAGACTGATGTTGAAAGGATGTTACGACAGGTGGGATGGGGCAAATTGCAGTTGTTACCATGGTAGTTCTAAATTCCCCAGCTATTTGTGCAAATGTCAACCGCTCAGGTAACTACACAGCCTCGGTCTCAAGTGATTTCTCCACTTTCTGTTGTGGATACGCGTGGTCAAGGGAGGGATGATTACGCTTGATTGCAAATACTGTACTAGACATCTTGGCCTCATCTCAAGCACCCCACCCACCCTGGATAAAATGTAGCTAGCTACTCAAAGAACAAAAGACAAGATGTCAGACGTACTAAATACAGGCAGGCGATCCAGCAAAGACAAACAGTCCCAGCACTGCACACTAAACAGTTCAGCTGACTGTCTTACACGGACTATGAAAGTACTGACAGTGGTGAGTAACGTTAATACTTGATAGCATAACAGCTGTGTTTTGCTGATCACTGTCGCACAAAAACAAATAGCAAAGACAGATATCTAAGCTGTCATCAGTAGCTAGCCAGTCATCTAGAGAAATAACTAGTGCCACTCTTTTCGAAAGTGGCGCTTTAACTCCCACGGTTCTAGCCAACTAGATAGTTAGCTTGCGTGCTAACAACTGGTCACTGAACAACGTTAAATCAGTTACCAAGCTAGCTCTTGGGCACAATTTAGAATGCTACCACTTACTTTAGCGATAATAATATGCACTGTTTCGATCGTTGCTTACCTCTTGAACTCGACACCTTGACAAAACGAGCTATCCTACAGAGAACTACTCGCATGGAATCCTGGGAGATTTATTTTAACTGTACTTCAATTTTAGCCCCAAGTGGTTAAATGGCAACATTACATAAGCTCTTGGAAAAGTGCTCGTGAGTCCTGAACACTTGCTGCAATGAATTTAAGTTTTCAGTTTAATCCATTTTCACAAATTAACTAAAGGTTTTGCGGTGTATTTTGAAATTTACCGGTAGATGTTAAATAACTGATGCCAATGACGACCTGATTTCAGACAATGATCACACACACACATAGTCAATGCTCATTAGCAGATTGTCATGACCAGTTTTATTTATTGGTGTATTTTAACCACATTTGGACTGTTAACAGAAGTCCACAATGTTCTAGGTTCTCCTTTGACACATTGTACAACATACACCTACCAAGAGTACAGGGATAACATAGTCATGCAGCCCGATTATTTTTCAATACAACCCTGTAACAAAACAGGAACGTTAAAACAATTCTCTCCTGTAATGAGCTCATATTAACAAAACAAAAATGAGATCTAGGCTACATACTCACTGAGTAACATATGGTAAAAATAAAAAAAAAGTTAGTTTCAACAAACAAAAAATATTTGAATCATATGCATCTTCGCTTTTGCCATACTAAGTAGCTTTGGAATCAGATGGAATTAATGTCTGAATCAAATCTACAATTCAATTTGTAAATTCAATGAGCGGCCTAAAGAAACCTAGTGATTTCCACATTGCATAGTGAGCTACAGTGCTATAAGAGAGGAAAGGTAGTGTTAATCACTGTATTTATGTATTAACAGAAGTATGGATAGCTTAAGATAAACACATGGCTTACTTCCTATGGCTACAAAATAAAAATAAAGACAATTGAATAAAGGATAATAACAGTATCCATAAATATGAAATGGTAAATGAACAACAAATTGATGGACTCAAACCCTCACATTCCATACCCACAAGGCATGTAAGAAGTGCTGTGTTGGAATCATGTTATACTTAACAAAAATACTTCTGCATGCCGAGGCTGAAATACAACCATCGACTTGGCCCAAATTATAAACACGCAAAATATCACACTACTATTCAAGTTTGCTACATGTTAATTATAGTGAAGCAGTCGCTGGCCAGTTGATCATCATCCCCATTCAAAACCCCTTCATACACTAAGGCACATTCATTCCTTGTCTGTTTGACAAGAGGGGAAATTCTCTGGTCATAACATCAGTTATCTATTTAACTACTAATGGAAGTACAACTTTTTGTACACTATAATGTAATACAGTGTGGTCAAATGACAGGTGGAAATTAACACACGCAACAGTTATGTACAACAATTAGAAAAAACATACAAAATAACTTAAAAATCTATAAGTTCTGTACAGCCTTTTTGTGAGGGACATGGCTCGGGTTGGAAAGTAGTCATGCCCTCTGACTAGTTACATCATGTTTTCTGGGTATCGGCAAGCGTCTGGCAGTCCATCTTCAACCTGAGCTGCAAGACACGAGGAGAAAAAAAACGACAATAAGTCCTCTAACATCAAACTCTAAAAAGAGCAAGCCTGACAACGGCAAGGGACAACTCATCTCATATAAACCTTCTAAGGTTTAGTCAGATGAGAGCAGAGCTTGTTCACCTGTCTGCTGCCTCCTGTTCTGCCTCTGTGGGGCTGCCGTCTGGTTGTGATGAGGCTTTGAGTTTACTGGCATCTGAAAGGAGACAGAGCCCATGGTTAGAGACCACTCAGTTGTGACAGTCAGTATGCCACTAGAGTACTGATTCAGGGTCAGGATAAACACCCCCCCACCCGTCTTGCCGCATACCCTGTAGCCAGCGAATCTGTGTGGCGGGCCCGTAGCCCTGCTCATTCTTGGCCGCGATGCGGAAGACGACAGCTGGCCGGTTGGGGGCGGAACTGTCGATGTAGGCATTGGCCAGGTGGGCAGGGCTGACGGTGCAAGAGGTCTTGGTGCCGCGGTAGATCCTGATGAAGGCCAGCTGGCCAGGACGCTCAGAGGTGCTGCTGGACCGGCTCTTCCTCACCGCCAGGTACATGGAGTACTCCAGGATCTTACCTGACGGGGAGGTGGGGGAGTCCCACGTGATGTGGACAGAGTCATTAGCCTGGGGGGGGTTGGGGGATAAAGGATGAGAGGAAAAACAGCTAATTGAGATGAAACAATGATACACATTTGATAAAACTAGAAATATATTGTGGAACTAGAAAGGCAGAAAGAAATCACAATCTCCCATGTGAGCTCTCTGAAGCCTCTGTTGAACAATAACGAATGCTGGCAGCACATTCTGTTAGTGTGCTTGGCCTCATTTACACCCCTCATCAGTAACCTTCTCTGTGTGTAAAGTAGGCTGTAGGAGTGTACAGTACCTTGGTGATCTTGACAGCTGAGGGCGCTCCGGGAAAGCCGGGCTGGCAGGTTTTGAACTCGCTGGCAGGGCTGAAGTCTCCCTGACCACAGCTGTTGATGCCTGCTACTCTGAACCTGTACGCTACACCTGGACACAGCTCCTGCTTCTCCCTCCACTCATAGTCCTGAGGCCCCTGCAAATTAATCTGTGGGAGTGTGGTGTGTGTCAAATTGGGAAATCAATAAACAGATTAGAGACAATTAACAAAAATGACTGCTAGCCGAAAATGGTTACTGTACACATTCTGGGGCATGTTTTTCATTATATACTGTCATTTAAGATTCAAACAAAGATGTGGCTTACCTCTTTAGTATTAGTGGGTCTGCTGTAGATGGTGGAAATAATGTCATTTTCAGGTGGCAGGTAGTAGTGGGTAACCTCAGAGAACAGGGTTTTGAACACTCCAACATCAAACCACTCAGACTCATCTAATTTCTCACCAGATACCTACAGGGCACAGACAGGCATTATTTTCTTCAGTCTCTGTGTACACAAATGAATAACTTCCTTAGTATTCTAATCCTACCTTGCATTTGACAGTGTTGGGATCTGAGGAAGTGCTGTCAGGTTCTTGTCCTGTGAATGAGGAAGGACTGTCATTGGTTATGCCGATGATATTCAAACCATACTAGTAAAAAGCTAGCTTGGGGTCCATGCCGTTACCTGGCTGGTGCTCACTGCTCGCCACTGTGTCCGAGCGCTGGGAGGTTTTTGTGGGGTCACCCTCCTGTCCAAAGGACTCGGAGTGTGTTTTTCCACTAGCATCACTTTCTCCCTCTGGATGGGGGTCTCGAACAGCCTCTGACACTTCCATGGGAGTCACCTTCTGCCCTGCAGCCACCTCCTGGCGTGCAAGGTGAAGAGACCGCAATATTCAGTGTCAGTCAATGTAGCATTAACAAAATATGGATGTAACATTTAGCTTAGCTGTTACGGTCTCAATGGCAGTACTAACACCATCTGAATATAGCACTTTCCCAGCACTGTAGCTAAGACAACTGGATATGGGTATAAGGGTCACCATCTGACCTGTTGGGATGTATTCTGGGCTTCCTGTGAGGTGGGGTCGTCTGGGACCTGAGCTGACTGGACACCTGGAGGAAAAAGAGCACATCAAGCATAGCTTTACATACATGCCTCTTCTTAGCCTGCTTCAACCTTCAACACTGGCCCAGTACAGGCATCAACCCTGGCCTTGAGAGTGGACCAGATGGCCCTGGACAAAGGCTTCTGCTTCTAAACCACTTTCAAAGCCAATTGCTTGGCATCAGACAGAAGTCCTCTGAAGGCCATGTGAAATTCCCTGTTGTCATTCCTATTCAAATTAATGGTCTCTGATTGGTTGTGTGTGAGCAGCAGGTAGATTTCTCCTCTCACCTTGGTCCTGGGGGTTCCTCTCCTGGCCATCTGTGCTGGGTCGGGCAGTGGGGTTGACTGGGGTGTTGGAGGGGGAGACTGGCTGCAGCTGGAGGATGTAACACTCTGCTGCAGGTAGGGGGCGCCAGGCCACATGGAGCATGTTGACGGTGGACTTGACCAGTAGTACTGCTGCTGGGGTGGAGGGCCGCTCTGAAAACACCACAAGTCACAGTTAGGTTGTAGCAGCAAAATGGCCTTGCAGATAGCAAGTGTGAACAAATGAGAAATACACTCTTCACTGACTTTCCTAGTTAAATAAAGGTTTTTTAAAAATATATACAAATATGCTTTAAAGATGGCATGACGCTGCAGCACATTTTGAGCGACAGTAATAAGACATATGCTGATATTAATAGTATCCTTGTCTCTCTTCTCACCTGTCTCCAGATACCACAGGTCCTTGCAGCACACCTGGTAGTTCCAGCTCTTCCGGTAGCCGTCACGGCCGCTCCAGATGTAGAGGCGGGAGCCGACAGAGGCAGCACAGTGGCCTGCCCTGGCTCGGGGTCCCCCGCTGCTGGGCTGGGGATCTTCCTGGTCACCCTGGCTCACTGTCTGCCCCTGTTGCTGATCCGGGCCTAAGCTCTGCCATGTCATGGTGTCTGATATCAACAGGAAAAGGGGTAAACTGTTTAAGCACTTTAACTTCTGCAGATGGAAAAGGGGCTTTATACATACATTTGATTGATTTAACCTTACTGGGTTCAATTCAATGTGATGATTCTCATAATATGAATTTAAATGGAATGCCTGTTATGTGACCAGCCAGATACCCTAAGTGATGAGCTTGTAATAATGATGTATGATACTGACCTAAGTTGAGCACGGATAAGGAGTTGGTACATATCCATTCAGCTCCCAGGGCGTTAGGTTTGTCTGTCTCTGGAACGGGGACCCATCCCCCAAAAACATACATCCTTCCCACACAGAGGTAAAGCAAAAAAAACAAAACATTAGGCAAACATCCATGATGCCACACAAACATATACAGCACACACAAAATACATATTTCCATTACTTGTTTTCTATAACATTGGCAGAGTGAAGGCTTCTGGGTAGAGGAAGGGGTCCTTTAGTGTCAGGTGTAGACCATGTCATAGATTCTAAAGATCAGACAGAAGAGAGTGGAGAGCCAGTTAGATTACCTCACTTCAATCAGTTCATCGCCACAAACACAAATGCAAGGTTGCGGTTTATGGAAACGGAAGGTTGGTTACAGCTACAGCAACCTGAATTCACACCAAGGAGATTAGTTCAAGTGTTGTGGTCAGATTGTGGTTCATCAAAGCATGTTAGTAGACTGAGATGAGGTTACCGAGGTCAAGCTGCCAGAGGTCGTCAAGGCGACTGCCTCTCATCCCTCCGAAGATGTAGAGTTTGGGGGAGCTTGTCCCAGTGTATGCCACCGAGGTGTGGGACTCTCGAGCCCACGGACCCACACCCTTAGTATCTGGAATGTTCCAACCCTTCACCCCTGACACTGACTGCAGCTCCAGCTCATAAAAGTCATCTAGGTACCTGCAGAGAGAAAACAGAGAGAGCCAGTGGAATGAGAACTAGCCTGGTCCAAGATCTGTTTATGCAGTCTTGCCAACTCCTATGGTCATTGGTGTGGCCAAACAGATCTGGGTCCAGGCTAGATGAGAACATCATTAGTGACAGAGAAAGCATTAAGGTTTCTTATGATTATCACAACCCTCAGTACCCTGATTAGAGAAGCTGTGTTGGAGACTGTTGGAGCTATATACATAGCTCCATACCTTGGGACATTGCCATTGGGGTCCTCACTGTCATTGGCCAGTCCCCCAAACAGGTAGCACTTGTTCCCAATGAGGGTGAAGCTGTGTCCGAGGCGGGGACATGGGGGCGGCATGCCATTCTTTGGTGGCCTGGGTTTCAGCTTCTTCCACAGCCAGCGGCTCGCCTGATAGACAAAGGGTCAGAGGTCAACTATGGCATCTTATCCATCCGAGTAACTACATACAATCTACTGTACAATCTAAGGGGGAAAGATGCTGTACTTGTGAAGACCTTCTATCAGAGCTACAGGTCTGTGAATGACAATTCTGCAGCACACCCTTCACCTTATGCATAAAACGTGACAAGAGGATGTTTATTACAGAAGACGCAAGTGAGTGCGAGAGCCTCACCTGTAGCTCGTACAGGCTGTTGTTGTATTTGCCAAATTCCACCATGCCGCCAAAGACCAGGATGCGGGTTCCCTCACAGGCAAAACCATGGGCAGCACAGCCTGGAGGGATGTCCCCTCTCACCGCTGGGAGAAACCACTGCTTAGAGACTAGACAAAGGGCCAGAGATCTGATCACCTGAGAATAACTCATGTTTACTCAATCATAATGCACTGTGTGACTATAATGACGCAATATAATTTATAAAAGCTAAGTCGACAATTGTTTGTTTGTTAGCTACATGGCCTCGAGATTCTCAAGTGATCATCTGTTCCACATCAATTGTATGCTAGCTAAGTTAGCTATTCTACAGAGAAACTACATCGGATAACAACCATACACAGTATATATACATTTGGTTAGCTTCGCTAGCTAACGTTAGCCAAGTAAGCAAGCTGGCTGCTTAACTTCAGGTGAAACTTTCAAGGCATTAACATATTAGTCGCACCAGATGGCTAGAAAAACCAAATAGTTAAGTTAGCTCACTTCTCAAACACAAAATGTGTAGCATCCATTAGCTAGCGTTCATTAACGCGTTAGCCTACCGGTGTTGTAAACATGGAGCTCCTCCGCTATCCCCTCGTTTCCACCTCCAAACACGATAATAAGTTCCCGAATAGCCGCTGCTCGGTGTCCGTGTCTTGACCGGGGAATAGGTCCAGTAAATGAGTTGACTTTTTTCCATAACGGGTCCATTGTTCCGTCAGGAACGCAACACACCGGGGTTTGGTCCATTAACGGTTACAGCAGTTTGGCGCTGTTTGTTGTTACCAGAGAGAAATAGGCGGAGCGAGGTGGAAAACTCTCGCGTTGTCCCCTTCACCGGAAGTGCAAAACTAAACAGAGGAAGTTGCAATTTTTTGTATTAAATTAATGGGTGTTAAATCCAATTTGTGGATTTGTATTTCCGAAGTGATTTCTAAGCTACACAAATTCAGTTTTGACATCCTACCAACTTTAGGCTTGCCGAAATGCCTGAGAGAGGCACTCAATAAATTGAGTTGAGCCAGAGTTTAACGTTTGATTTTAGTTTTACTCCTTATTCTCTACTTATACTCTTGACCTACTTTGTCTGCATTAGGTACTGGTAATACAACACGCAACAACATACAATAAATATCCCAAAACACTATTTCTCCAGCCTCACATGATGTAAGTGGAGAAGATCCACAATTTTTCTTAGAGAACCTCTATTTTAAAAGTGTGTGCTTGTGCGTGCGTATGCGTGTATAGACACATGCATTGAAATTTTGAAAAATGTGTAAATATATTCCAATGAAGTTAGATCTATATTTTTTTTTAAATATAGAAATAAGAAAGCCTTAAGATAAATAATTCACTTGTTTAGAGAGAAAAAATGTGATAATTTTAGAGTAAAGTAGTAATATGTTGGGTGAGTGTGTTGGGATGCATGCCAGCAAAGACATGACACAACACAACACTAAACAATACATTAATTGCACTAACTAGAGAAAGAAACCATTAATCTTAGACTTGGGACCACACAGCCACTCCACTGAATATCAGGCTAATGATTGCTTGCCAATACTTGCTGTAAGCCACTGATTCCTTCCAAACCACTTATGGTTGAATTTGAGATTTCCAACTTGTTGAGCACTGATATGTTTTATCTATAATTTCTCTTCCTTATTTATCTTAATTTGACAAGTATTAAAAAGGATTTGCAGTAGATGTTTGACTTGATTCATGAAGATGACTGCTAGCTAAGATTTTGAAAGTATGATGTTGACCAATCAAAGCTCCTGTAGATATGTGATTTGACATCATTTTATCTGTGGCCAATGATCTTGAGCCTTTGTGGATTGGCACTTCTAATGTAACTCTATGGCAGCACACAAGGGGCTGGAATTTTCTCTCTCTACCCTTACACTTGGCGGTGACGTAGTGTCCCCATCAATTACAGAACACTGAGCTAATCACAGCGCAACGCTCTGTATTTTCTACTGGCTTGCCACACCACCACAGAAAGCACTGAGCTAGGCTGACACCTACATTTTGGAGCAGCCTTACTCAAGAAAAAAAGAGACCATGTTTGTATGCGGCTTTATTAACTCAATAATATATATATTTTTTTACATTGTTTGCAAACTGATGTGACATTTATGCCAAAATAACATTTGGGTGCAAAAAATGTGGGGCCCTGAACAACAGGTCACCGGCCCTGAACAACAGGTCACCGGCCCTGAACAACAGGTCACCGGCCCTGAACAACAGGTCACCGGCCCTGAACAACAGGTCACCGGCCCTGAACAACAGGTCACCGGCCCTGAACAACAGGTCACCGGCCCTGAACAACAGGTCACCGGCCCTGAACAACAGGTCACCGGCCCTGAACAACAGGTCACCGGCCCTGAACAACAGGTCACACTGCCCTGAACAACAGGTCACCGGCCCTGAACAACAGGTCACCGGCCCTGAACAACAGGTCACCGGCCCTGAACAACAGGTCACCGGCCCTGAACAACAGGTCACCGGCCCTGAACAACAGGTCACCGGCCCTGAACAACAGGTCACCACTGCTCAAGTATTTACCCTTTCATTAACTAGGTAAGTCAGCAGGTTGTGAACTATGCAAACAACGTTACCAAGCAGAGAATGAGAACCGTAGGCTAAATGACTGTAATTAATACATGCATTAATATAAATGAATGTAACAAAATCATGGGGAATTAACGGTACATTTACTAGGACTACTGGCGACATACTGGGGAATTAACGGTACATTTACTAGGACTACTGGCGACATACTGGGGAATTAACGGTACCTTTACTACGACTACTGGCGACATACTGGGGAATTAACGGTACATTTACTAGGACTACTGGCGACATACTGGGGAATTAACGGTACATTTACTAGGACTACTGGCGACATACTGGGGAATTAACGGTACATTTACTAGGACTACTGGCGACATACTGGGGAATTAACGGTACATTTACTACGACTACTGGCGACATACTGGGGAATTAACGGTACATTTACTAGGACTACTGGCGACATACTGGGGAATTAACGGTACATTTACTAGGACTACTGGCGACATACTGGGGAATTAACGGTACATTTACTAGGACTACTGGCGACATACTGGGGAATTAACGGTACCATTTACTAGGACTACTGGCGACATACTGGGGAATTAACGGTACATTTACTAGGACTACTGGCGACATACTGGGGAATTAACGGTACATTTACTAGGACTACTGGCGACATACTGGGGAATTAACGGTACATTTACTAGGACTACTGGCGACATACTGGGGAATTAACGGTACATTTACTAGGACTACTGGCGACATACTGGGGAATTAACGGTACATTTACTAGGACTACTGGCGACATACTGGGGAATTAACGGTACATTTACTAGGACTACTGGCGACATACTGGGGAATTAACGGTACCTTTACTAGGACTACTGGCGACATACTGGGGAATTAACGGTACATTTACTAGGACTACTGGCGACATACTGGGGAATTAACGGTACATTTACTAGGACTACTGGCGACATACTGGGGAATTAACGGTACATTTACTAGGACTACTGGCGACATACTGGGGAATTAACGGTACCTTTACTACGACTACTGGCGACATACTGGGGAATTAACGGTACATTTACTAGGACTACTGGCGACATACTGGGGAATTAACGGTACATTTACTAGGACTACTGGCGACATACTGGGTAATTAATTAAAATACACAATTAAAGGGCAAACAATTCACACAATGAAACAATGAATTCGCAAGAATTGGCAGGAGACAACTGAGCGCATTCTGGAAAGCTGAGAGCATGTATTCGGGAGAGACATGCCATATCTTCACCCCCCCCCCGTTGCAACATTTTAAATGATAGTCAACACACATTATCTTCACACATATTTTAGATGCTTTTCACTGACAGCCGCAACTCAATCAACTAGGCACATTGCCATGCGCGCTGCCCAAATTGCAGGCTTCCCAATATGCGTAGGCCTACCTGCAGCTATTAAAAAAGAAGAAGCTAATGATTGCTTTGTGGATAAGTCATGCTCTCTGGTGAAGTATTTAGAATTATTTTAATTTTATTTAGACAGGCGTAATGAAATAATTTAGGAAAAACATCCATTTACTTTAGTGGAAGCCATCATGCTAACTGTGCATTCGCCAACTTTCCTTTCCAATTCAAAAGAGTCTGTATATAATGTCGAGATGTTCATGTCTCCGCCCTAACAATGGGAGTTACCGTCCCAAAGGTGGGAAGGCAGGCTATAAACTGAGGTCTGCATATTATGCCCATACAAACGCATTGGGCTTCGCCTCTTCCTCTCTCTCACTGGAGAAAGTATCCGAGCGAGCAAAACAGCGCCCCTCTGGTCTGAAGGTTTTCACCAGCAACGAATTCTGCAGGAGAAGTCCGCCCCCATTCATTTTCAACGAGAACACACAGAGAGATGTACAGGGGATTGTGGGAAGTTGAGCAGCGAGAACCCTGCTAGAGGAGCGGTAGAAAAAGTTGAGCTCCCCCTCTACTTTATGCAAATTTCAACCGAAGCATTGTCAACAGGAGCCCATGTATCTGATGCTGTCTGTACATAAATAATATATAATACTATGATTTCTTGGTTACAAACTGTTTAGTTTAGCTTGCTCAGATGCTTTTTCTGAGATTGATGCATCTTTCTGTCAGAGTGCGCCTCGGTCAAATAAATTCTTATTCATATTTCAATATTTAAATTTGGACAAGGAGGTAAACTACAGTAGGGCGGGTCAGGAACCATGAGGCCCACCATTTGTAGGCTACTGACCTATGTGACTGCATATGTTTTGTGAGCTACGGTTTCCTGTCAGTGAGAGGAAATCCATGCATGAAACCGGAAAAGTGGATCCACTCCCAACACACACAAACTCACGTGCACACATAAGTCTACTTATTGCATTTTCTCATTAACACAAACATAATCACATCACTTTATTCCACTAAAGCCAGGATTGAATCAGATCCATGTAAGATCCACACTCTGACTGCTCTCTCTCTCTCTGTGTGTGTGTGTGTGAGAAATCTCATTGACATCAAATTATGGAAAGGGTCTAGTTGTTGCATTCAATTTCAAGAAGTAAGCTATCCTTAAAATTCTCCATCATCTCACCACACACAGAGAGAGAGAGAGAGAGAGAGAGCAGTCAGAGTGTGTGTGTGTGTGTGTGTGTGTGTGTGTGTGTGTGGAGGAAGGAACACGAACGTCTCCAGCTGCTGGCCAAGAAGGTGACGTCAGTTGGCCAGTAAGTAGTCAGAATTACAATATTACCGTGTGTGTGCGCGCGCGGGCGCAAAGAGGAGGAAAAGCGTGTTTACACAGACGGCCGAGAGCCTGGGGAATAATGCGCGAGAGGAAGTGAACCGGCTCTCTGTCTGCGCGCTCCGACTTCCTGCTCTGTAGAAGAAAAAAACCTCCGGATCCCCTTTCAGTCTCGAGTCCCGCAGCTCAGACTGCATCAGAATGGAAAACCAGCGCATTATACGGAATTCTCTTTAAAAACATATACAGAAGGAAAGCAGACGTCCAACACCAGGGTATGTGGAGGCATGCTTATCTATGATATTCATATTCACTTTATTAAACCACTGAGTCACTGAGTTTGAGTGATGATGACTTAGAAGTGAACTCTGTACCAGAAAATATAGTTTGGAAATATGATATAACTCGGGTCATCACAATGAACTTGGAATTTAGGGGACGACAGTCGATAGATGCTGGTAGCATATCCGCGATTTGTTACGCTATCTTGGCACACATGTATACATTTGCGTAAAAGGTATGTGTTTCCTTCTATTCATAAAAGTACGCAATAAAGTTACGTTTATTTTCGTTTTGATAGGGTTAGCTAACATTGGGCTACTCCGTTATTCACACATTGGATGTCAAACTCAAATCGCTCGGGTCTGTCACGGTGCTCTAGTCTGCTTTTCTCGCGCAATGTATTGTTTGTGATGCATTTGGCAACTCCAATTAGCTGTTGGTGTGAAAATGCGCTCATGGCCCTTTAACAACTCTAGTAGACTTTCTGGTTTGTCTGGACTCTACAGACTAATTGCCATGCGCTTCCGGATTGAAACTGGCAGCAGACAACATCTTGAAAATGAGTCATGGGGCAAACAAAGAGCCGTTTGAGTGTTCCAGGCTCTCCAACACCGATGGCTCTGCACAAACCCGAGCCCGGCGTTCCACGGATGATAACCCATACTCCAGAGCGTCTATATACGGCGTTTGGTACGATACAGCGACCAGAGGCATTATATAGCCTATGACGTCTCATGAAGTCACTGTTGGTTGTTCAGTACGTGCTAGCGACAGGAACGCGTAGCGCAGTGGCTAGTTGGTTTTTCCATTGGTAGTGCGCAGGAAGAGAGCGCATTTAGTCATGGTTAAGTAATCCCCCCTACACAGAGGGCTCATAACGGGTTTCCGTTTGGTCGATACTGGAGAAGCATATCCAGAGGACCAGCTGTATAATTTCTCTCTCTGTGTCATAGCACTGTTATAATATACTAGAAACTCCGTATCAACAAAATAAATAATCCCTACCAGAAGCTACATGTAGAGTGTGTGTACCTGTCCAGGTGGAGAGACACTTAGCTGTGGGCCTATCATCCCACAGTACAAATAAATAACGTGGACATGTTCAATGCTGCAATTAAACAGATGTAAATCTATGATGACAGTGTTTTTAATTGCACCAATCCCGTGTTTATCAGGCAATGCAGAGTTGCATGTTTTCTTACTATTGCTACAGATATCCCCAAATGAACAGACCCTGCTGTTTTGTGTCTGAGCTTGGCTAGTTAACCCTTGTCACTATGGAACATCAAAGACTAAATCCCTCATACATCATGCCACAGCATGTCCTGGGGGAGACCCAGAGTACATACATGTATGCAATGCATTCTCCATATGTTGTTGTGGAATAGGAAATGGGTGTTGTGTGTTGCTGTACCAGAGCGAGGTGAGGAGGAAACCCGTCCATTTGTCTCATCTGTGAGGTCCCTGTGTTTCCGATGGTTCCCGGTGACAGGAATTCCTACCTTTGAGTTGGGACTGGCCTTTCCCCGGGAAGACGCCCTGTAGCAGAATGAGAGGAAGTCCTCATTTAGACAGCTTTATGGTCTCCCATCAGACACACTATAGACATACACACACCCACACATCCCTACCATACACAAAAACATGCGCGCACACACACACACACACAGGAGACCTCCTCAGGAAACAGAGACAGAGGGGGTATTCACCTTTTTCCTCTCCTGGATGGTCGCTCTCCCACTGAGAGGGATGGAGGAGGAGGGAAAGCAGGATTCTCTGTTCGGTATTTTCAAACAGACAAGCTTGTGTCTGGGGCATGTGTGTGTGTATGTGTGTGTGTGTGAGAGATGCACAGAAAGTTGTCTGTGTGGAGTGAGAGACAGACGGACAGTGAAGTCAAGGTAAATAGTGTCGTTGGGCTGTGGCCTGTCTTGGCAGAGGGGCACTGACCACGTCCTCTTTTATCACCACGGAAACATCCCTAGCTCCACCCGTCTGGCCATAGTTGGCAGCACCAAGTCCCTGAACTCTGACACAAGCACACACACTTGAACTCTTTATTTTGACCTATAATGAAACATAATTACTACTACGAAGCACGCAGTCAAAGCACAGCGTATGAGTGAGTGCAAGTAACTGAGTGTGCATGCGTGTTAGTGGAGTGGCATCGAGTTTGAGTGGACAAGCTTCTCTGACTTGTCTGATGTACTAAAGCTGCCAGGCAGCCCCTCATTCACAAAGAGCTGCTGTGTTGACCCGTCTTCTTATCATTTAGGCAGCCAGCCAAGCTCTCCAGTGAGTGAAAGTTTTACATAGCCCCTGGTGTGTCTCATTACATATGCAGTAATGGTTTTTATTCCCCACTTCAACATATTGTAATATGAGATGTATGATGTCGCTGGCTGGCACTTTGCCTCCTAGGCATACATATGTCTATAGACAGTACATTGGTTGGAACCGGATCTGGCACATGATGCCAGAAGTAGCGAAATACTAAGTGTCTGCTGTAGTGATGATCTAAATGTGTTGTTGGTGTGTTTTGTGTCTTTATGGGTAGGCTTTTATGGTGCAGGAAATGCCTTCTTGGTTGGGGGCGGGACATGGGGGAGGCTTTTGTACTTGAGGGTTAGAATGTGTGTTCGTCGATTTACATGCCGTGCAAGTGTAACCCCTCTTTCTTTCTCCCTCTCTCTCCAGTCATGGAGAGTGCCATCACGTTGTGGCAGTTCCTGCTGCAGCTGTTATTGGACCAGAGCCACAAGCACCTGATCTGCTGGACGTCTGATGACGGGGAGTTTAAACTGCTCAAGTCCGAAGAGGTGGCCAAGCTGTGGGGCCTGAGGAAGAACAAGACCAACATGAACTATGACAAGCTGAGCCGCGCCCTGCGTTACTACTATGACAAGGTACACCTCCCATAGATTACATTGGCACTACACAAACACCAAACACACACCTGCTGGTACGGATGACCAGGTACAACACGGATGACCAGGTACACAAACATGGTATAAACCCTTCACAAACATACAGTAAATTGAGAAATCATGTAACTAAACAAAATTAAAAATAAACTATACGATGGAACTAAGATAAATTATATAAAATAATGATAGTAAAACGCTCTGGAGAACTTTAATGATATTTGATGCAAAAAAAGCAAATCTCGGCTTCATCCTTCATTAAGGCAGATGGCTTGTTCATCACAAAACCCTTTGATATTGCCAACCACTTTAATATTTGTTGTTGTTGACAAGATTAACAAAGTTAGGTATGACATCCAAACAACAAATGCTGAGTCTTCCTATTTATGCATAATGGACCAAATAATGAAAAGGCAAGCGCTGTCGTTTTCAGTTCCAAAGTCTGTGTGGAATTGTGAAAAATGGTTGCTATCTATAAATAAGGACAAACCACCTGGTACCGGCAACCTGGATGGTAAACTGCTGAGGTTGGTAGCGGAATACATTGTGACTCTTGTTTGCCACATCTTCAATTTAAGCCTGGAAGACTGTGTGCCCTCAGACATGGAGGGAGATAAAGGTCATTCTGCTACCCAAGAATAGCAGGACCCTCTAATTATTCAAACAGCTGACCAATCAGCTTGTTACATGTGCTTAGCAAACTTTTGGAAAAACATTTGATCAAATAAAGTTATTTTGCAGAAAAAGACTTTCAGCAACAGACTTTCAGCATGCTTACAGTGATGGGCACTCTACATGGACACAAATGACTGATGGTTGGCTGAAAGTAATTGACAGTAAGAAGATTGGGATGCTTTGTTAGACTTCAGTGCATCTTTTAATATCATTGATCATAACCTATTGCTAAAAAAATGGTGTTATTTGCATCCTCTGCCTTATTATGGATTGAGAGTTACCTAATAGAACACAGAGGGTCTTTGTTAATGGAAGCCTCTCTCATGCAAATTCAGTTGAGTGTGGTATACCGCAGGGCAGCCGGCTAAGGCCATTGTTTTCTATTTTTACAAATTACCTTCCACTGACCTTGACTAATGCCTGTGTGTCTGTGTACGCTGACATCTCAACAGCATACACGTCGGCTACAACTAGAGGTTGACCGATTAATCGGAACGGCCGATTTAATTAGGGCCGGTTTTAAGTTTTCCTAACAATCGAAAATCGGTATTTTTGGACACCGATGTGGCTGATTAAAAAAAATAATATATATTTGTATTTTTTACACCTTTTATTTAACTAGGCAAGTAGTTAAGAACACATTCTTATTTTCAATGACGGCCTAGGAACGGTGGGTTAACTGCCTTGTTCAGGGGCAGAACAACAGATTTTTACCTTGTCAGCTCGGGGAATCAATCTTGCAACCTTGCAGTTAACTAGTCCGACACGCTAACCACCTGTCTCTCATTGCACTCCACGAGTAGCCTGCCTGTTACGCGAATGCAGTAAGAAGCTAAGGTAACTTGCTAGCTAGCATTAAACTTCTTATAAAAAATAATCAATCATAATCACTAGTTAACTACACATGGTTGACGATATTCATAGTTTATCTAGCGTGTCCTGCGTTGCATATAATCGATGCAGTGCGCATTTGCGAAAAATGACTGTCGTTGCTCCAATGTGTACCTAACCATAAACATCAATGCCTTTCTTAAAATCAATACACAAGTATATATTTTTAAACCTGCATATTTAGTTAATATTGCCTGCTAACATGAATTTCTTTTAACTAGGTAAATTGTGTCACTTCTCTTGCAACAGAGTCAGGGTATATGCAGCAGTTTGGGCCGCCTGGCTCGTTGCGAACTGTGTGAAGACTATTTCTTCCTAACAAAGACAGTCAACTTCGCGAAACGGGGGATGATTTAACAAAAGCGCATTTGTGAAAAAAGCACAATCGTTGTATGACTGTACCTAACCATAAACACCAATGCCTTTCTTAAAATCAATGCACAGAAGTATATATTTTTAAACTTGCATATTTAGCTAAAAGAAATCCAGGTTAGCAGGCAATATTAACCAGGTGAAATTGTGTCACTTCTCTTGCGTTCCTTGCACGCAGAGTCAGGGTATATGCAACCGTTTGGGCCGCCAGGCTCGTTGAGAACTAATTTGCCAGAATTTTACGTAATTGTGACATAACATTGAAGTTCGCACAATGTAACAGCAATATTTAGACTTAGGGATGCCACACATTAGATAAAATATGGAACGGTTCCGTATTTCACTGAAATAAAACGTTTTGTTTTCTAAATGATAATTTCCGGATTCGACCATATTAATGACCAAAGGCTTGTATTTCTGTGTTTTATGTTATAATTAAGTCTATGATTTGATATTTGATAGAGCAGTCTGACTGAGCGATGGTAGGCAGCAGCAGGCTCGTACGCATTCATTCAAACAACACTTTTGTGCATTTTGCCAGCAGCTCTTCGCAATGCTTCAAGCATTGAGCTGTTTATGACTTCAAGCCTATCAACTCCCGAGATTAGGCTGGTGTAACCGATGTGAAATGGCTAGCTAGTTAGTGGGGTGCGCGCTAATAGCGTTTCAAACGTCACTCGCTTTGAGACTTGGAGTAGTTGTTCCCCTTGCCCTGCAAGGGCCGCGGTTTTTGTGGAGCGATGGGTAACGATACTTCAAGGGTGGCTGTTGTCGTTGTGTTCCTGGTTCGAGCCCAGGTAGGGGCGAGGAGAGGGACGGAAGCTATACTGTTACACTGGCAGTACTAAAGTGCCTATAAGAACATCCAATAGTCAAAGGTATATGAAATACAAATGGTATAGAGAGAAATAGTCCTATAAATATATTAACTACAACCTAAAATCTCTTACCTTGGAATATTGAAGTCTCATGTTAAAAGGAACCACCAGCTTTCATATGTTCTCATGTTCTGAGCAAGGAACTTAAACGTTAGCTTTTTTACATGGCACATATTTCACTTCTACAACACTTTGTTTTTGCATTATTTAAACCAAACATGTTTCATTATTTATTTGAGGCTAAATTGATTTTTATTGATGTATTATATTAAGTTAAAATAAGTGTTCATTCAGTATTGTTGTATTTTTTTATATATATATATATATATATATATATATATATATGCGCCTTTTTTTGGTCCTCCAATAATCGGTATCGGCGTCGAAAAATCATAATCAGTCGACCTCTAGCTACGACAGTCAAATAAATAACTGAGACACTTAACATAGAGAACCAGTCAGTTTTAGAAAGGGTAACTAGCAATAGGCTGTTGCTAAATATTTCAAAAACAAAAAGCATAATTTTTGGGACAAATCACTTGCTCAGTGTGAAACCTAATTTAGATATCTTATTGAGTAATGTGGCAATTGAGCAAGTTGAAGAGACTATACTGCTGGGTGTAACCCTAGATGGCAAGCTGTCATTGTCAAAACATATAGACTCAATGGTTGCTAAAATGGGAAGAGGTCTGTCCATGATAGGGCGTTGCTCTGACTTCTCAGTGGACCAGACAGGTCCTACAGGCCCTAGCTTTGTCGCACCTGGACTACTGCCCAGCTGTGTGGTCATGGGCAGCAAAGCAGGACATAGGTCAATTGCAGATGTTCCAGAACAAGGCAGCATGTATCACACTTGAATGTGCACAGGCGGGAAGTTGAGGAGAGATTGACTGCATCACTATTGGTCTTTGTGCGAGGTATTGATATGTTGAAGGTACCGAACTACTCAAGCAGTTGTCACACAGTTCAGACGCTCAGAAGTACAACACAAGACATGCAACCAGAGGTCTCGTCACAGTCCCCAGGTCCAGAACAGAGGCTGGGAAACACACAGTATTAGATAGAGCCATGACTAGATGGAACTCTGCCACCCCAGGTAACTCAAACTAGCACTAAACCCAGTAAAAAGAGAAGAAATTACACCTTACTGCACAAAAGGGACTATGACAAGACACAGCCAATTTAAATATATTGTATTGTAATTTGCACTGTATTATGTATTAGACCTAGATAGTGTGTTAATGTACTGATATGTATTTCAGTCCTTGACTAATAATGTTCTGTATTATGTCATGTTTCATGTGGACCCCAGGAAGAGTAGCTGATGCTTTTGCAGCGGCTAATGGGGATCCTCATAAATACCAAATACCTCAACACAGCATGAACATGTCTGTACCAATTCTACAGGTCAAACCACCATATATCATGGCATGCATGTTAACATTACACTGTATAACATATGATGCTTCAACTCCTCCCCTCTTCTCCAGAACATCATCAAGAAGGTGATTGGCCAGAAGTTTGTGTACAAATTTGTGTCCTTTCCGGAGATCCTGAAGATGGACCCCGCGGCAGTGGAGATGGGTGTGCGGGGGGGTGATGAGACTGGTGGGGCCCTGTCAGAGGGGGAGGGGGATGAGGAGGGGATGAGGGGCGGCCCCCCAGGGAGGAACGAGTACCTCCACTCAGGACTCTACTCCTCCTTTACTGTCAACTCCCTCCAGCATCCCCAGGACCTCCTCCGCCCCCCTGATCTGCTACGGCCAATCAAGGTGGAGCCTCGACATGATCACCATGATGACAGTGGCACAGTGATTCGCTTTGTTCAGAACCGCAGCCATAAGGACGGGGCACTGCCGGTGGTGTCGCTGCCTTCATCCCCGCCCCCTTCGTCAAACGAGGGCTATTATTTGTCCAAACCTTCCCCAAGGCTAGCCTACTCCTCGTCCTGCTCCTCCTCCCCATCACACAGCCCCACCCACGCACTCTGGAGGGCACGGAGCCCCGCCCCTGAGACTGATGAATCAGAGCAGAGTGCTCAACCCCTTAACCTATCATCTGGTCACAGAGACCGTGGCCAGGTCACACCCACGCCAGAGAAGAGGGGCTTAGCCAATAGCATCCCGCCAAAAACCAGGAAGCCAAAAGGCCTGGAGATATCTGCACCCTCCCTGCTCCTGACAGCCAATGACATCGGATCTATCGCCCTCAACAGTCCTGCGCTGCCCTCTGGGTCCCTAACACCAGCCTTCTTCACTGCACAGGTCAGCACCACCGTCACTCACAATCTTTTCCCAGGTTAGCCCTGAACACAAACGCATACACTCGCTCCACCCTTGCCCTCTGTGTGTGTACGTGCTGATTTATGTGTGTAATGACATTGGGGGGAAAATACATGACTTATCTGGAGTTATCCCTGAGTCTCTCTGGAACGGTCTGTCCTTTCCTTACCATGAAGCAGGGTAGGGCGAGGAGAGGGAGGGAGGGAGGTAAGAGAGAGTTATTGAGGAGAGACGGAGAGAGGAAATGAGGGAATGAGTGGAAGAGGTAAGCGGAAAAGAGGGATAGGGTGGGGAGCGAGTCTAGTAAGGAGGAGAGAGGGAGGGAGAGAGGTAAGTTGAGAGAGTGCAAAGAAGGGAGGGTGGGGAGGTCTAAGTGAAGCCATATGTTCCTAAATCTCTTGAATCGCGTCGTAAGGTAAGGGCTGTTTTAATACCACGGATACAGAGAGAGGGAGAGAGAATCTAGAACTCCTCTTTATTGGGCCACAACAAAACAACACATTAAAATAGCATACATCATTCCATACCCACATAAACACAACCCCCCTTTAACAGAGAAATTAAGTCAGAGAGAGCGATAGGGAGAAATTGATGTCATATGTAGCTTCTCAGCTCAAACCTAGTTTTCCAAGTTCTGTGACCTCAAGAGTTCCCCAAGTCAGCCTTGAAATCACTCCCCCAGTCTCCCCCAAAGCAGGGTATGAAGCCCTCTCTCCCCTCCTAGTTCCAGTGTTTTACTAAAACAAAGTGTCAGCGCAGCAGGACTGAATAACCACAGGGAGAAATTAAACCTCTGTGCTGTGTGTGTTCATACTCGGCTAGATCATTTTACAGATCACCAATAAAAACACCAACAGAACATTTAACAAATTGACATCTCTCACCCTTTCCATAAACTCTTTGTTCCCCCCCTCTAGACTCCCTCAGGTCTCATCCTCACCCCCAGTCCCCTGCTGTCCAGTATCCATTTCTGGAGCAGTCTGAGTCCTGGAGGATCCCTGAGCCCCGCTCGCCTGCAGGGCCATGGACCCCTGTTCCAGGTGACACACACACACACACACTCTCTCTAAAAGAGAATAAAGAGATAGGAGAAAGTAAGAATGACAAAACCTGGAGTGAAGACTGATGGGAGTTGAGGAGAGAGGGAGGGACAGAGAGGAACGTTGTGGGATGGGTGACAAAGGGTTAGGGGAGGACAGTTTAGTATTTGCTTGTTCGTGCTGAGCTGAGAGGGAAAGGGCTCCACTCGAACTGGTAAAACAAAGGAGGGATAGTGAATGCTGACAGTCTGAGTTAGAAGTTTGAGCTACGACTTGGGTTGCAAAATTCCGGGAACCTTAAATAAATTCCCTGGTTTCCCAAAATCACGATTGTAGGATCCCAGATCCAGGCGGGAATAAGCAGTAAATCTGTAGTCCTCCATCCAGGACTTCTGGAAAAACAGAAAATGTTTTGAAAGTTCCCTGAATTTTGCAACCCTTGCTAAGACAGAAGATTCCCCCAAACAGCCTAATTCTCTCAACAACAACAAGAGTCACATGACACCACCGCTATTTAGTTGTGTGTGTGTGAGCGGTTCACTGTGATTGTACTTAAGTGTGTGTGTGATTCACCGTGTGCATGGGTTTCAAAATAAGCTACAGATGTTTCCTTTCTGGTGTGGACAGGGGGTCAGGAGTCCCACCCACTCCCACATCAGGAAGTGCCTCTCCTCCCATCGTCAGTAGGGATGGGCGTTAAAATACCTCAGCCACCATTTTAGGGGATTCTTAAACCCAGTCATCAGCCTCTCCAGAGTTACCCAGAGTTTTGGCTAGAGTTCTTTATAAAGAAAATGATCATTAGCAGTAATAGTACACATGTATAACACTATACTAGGGATAGAGATGAATGTACTTCACCTCACTATAATATGGGGTGCATCATTTTTATTGTGTGCCATTTCCTACCTGACAGTGGATCTCACCGGTCTTGTCCATCTGTCTGTAGTTCCCCACCCTGCTGAATGGGCCCATCCCAGTCCCCTTGTCCAGCCTGGACACCTCCACCCCGCTACTGCTCTCCCACAGCCCACACAAGTCCTGATCTTCCTGGAGGACAGTACCATACTCTACTGGACTCTACTACCAACTGGACCAAAACAGGCTTAAAATCAGGCCCGACCCGAACAAATAGCCCCAGTCCACACAAGTTCAAATCCTGCACCCCGACACAGCAGGACGAGGCCAAATCAGGTTAAGCCAGCAAATATCAGGACACTGCTGCCAACCTACTGGATCAGCCTTCAACTGTGTCAATATCATTGACTTGAAGATACATCTTCTTTAGTTTTGTTGAAACAGTTTTTTTTTTTTACTTACTCATCTCATCCATCTTGAAAAAAAATAAAGTAAGTTATCCCATATTTATCCTCTTCAGAATGCTGTTCCATGCATTGTACCTTGTCTGGCGTATGGTTATAACGCTTTATAAGAGACAGGGCGTGGTTATAACGCTTTATATCATTGTATAGTGGTTGATATGTTCACCTGAGGCTGTGAACCTGGTTGTATTGTTCTGGCTAAGTGTTTTTCTATGGTTTTGTATTGCATTACACTAAGCATTATCATCTTGTACCGGCTGTGCCTTGTCAAACGTAAGAGTTATGGAAATGTTTTATTTTCAAGAGTTTTTTTTTTTTTAGAGACGAAATTCCAGTTCAATATTAAACAAAAGCTTATTTGTAACAGCTTTATTTTTTTTTATAAAGGAATTGATACAAATGTATTCTCATAATGATTTGCTATTTGTTTTGCTGTTCGAGAGTCAAGTAAAAATGACTTACAGTTTTAAATAAACATGAAGCATTGACTGCTATACAACTCATTTTATCTGGTGTGTGTGTGTGTGTCATCAGCTACTGCAATTTCACCCAGAAAACCACAATAAAGACAAAATGTATTTAGCAAACACACATTTTACTGTGATTATGAGAAATAAATAGTTCCAGTAAAAAGAGGTCCACCAACTGTCAGCGTCCCAGAGAGGTTGAGTTACCACAGCTGGCATTCCATGTCAGATGCGCACACGCTCAGGTAAGCTCAGGTCATTCTTAAACGTGAAAAAGTACAGTATGACAATATTAATATACAACACTGTCAGTTAAACACAGCGGCTTGAGTCTATTTCAAATGTGTACAAACGCTGGAAAGAGAGAGGAGTGGTCCAATGCAGACTGAAACAACAAGTATTTCTTCTCCTTTGAGAGGCGAAGCTGCTGCCCCTTGACATGCCACACGACACTGTATTCACAAGGAGAGGTCAAAAGGTCTAACATAGAAAACAACATCTCTTAATACTGTCAAATCAAGTCAGCCATTTTAAAGCACCAGTCATCCTAGTATTGCCCTGAAATCATGGTACATCCCCACTCCCATGGCCAGCTACAGAGTAGAGAGCCATTCAAAAAAAACTAGTAACTGCTTACAGTTATTGATGATGCACAAAAACAGACGGTATTTGTAGACCTCCAAAAAGGCAAGAAGAGAAGATTAAGAACTTGCATACAATAACTTAAGTCAAGACCATCCTGGGGGGAAACAGAGGGAGAGACCGATGGGTTCCTTCGGGAGGTCACATTACTTCCTGCGGCGTTTCAGTGTTTCTCTCCCCCCTAATCGCCGCTTTCCTGTTGCCATGACAAGCGGCGAGGGAGACCGGAAATGTCCTGGGGAGTCAAACTCCACCTTCTGCTGTGGTCCCATTCGTTGGCTAAAAGACTGAGGGTCGTTGTGCTCTCCTGACCCCATCTCAACCCCATTTTGACCCCTTCCTAACCCCCCGTCTGGCTCCTGAAACGTTCTAGGTCAAGGAGAATGAGAGGGAGGCCGGGAAATGATTCAGTTCAGAAGAAAGATTTCCAGTTGAGGACCAGACACTCCCAGTCCCTCTCTCTGTCTGCACTGGTCTGGTCTCACTTCAGTCACACTGCCATCAGAGGAAGCTTGAGAAAGTACTTGAGAAAAAAATGCTAAAAAGGCATTCAGTCTCTGAACACAATGACATGCACAACAGCAAAGGTAACAGCTATGATAAACAACATCGAGATCATCAGTGGAATCATAATAACCATAATTCATAACAATAACAATAGTAACCTTAGCGACTGGTCGGTTGTGCATGGTGTCGGAGTTCACATAATCATATACACAAACTGCGTGTTAAATACAGACAGTAGTAGTTTAGCAGCAAAATATAGCCCCTACCCCCCTTCCATATCTTCAAATAAATAAACGTAGTTCATCTCTCCCTCCCCAATCAACTCCAGACTCACTCGCTCTATGGGGGTGAGGGGGTCTCTCCAGGGGTGAGGGGCTCATGCGAGAGGGGGCTCTGTCCTGTTCATTCTCATCCCAAGCGAGAGTCGGTTACTATAGCAACAGGAACCAGCTCCACCCTGGAGCGCCCGGGAGCAGAACGTCTAGAAGAGCATGCTCTGTCTTCTGTTCTTGCTGTTGCCTGGAGAGATGGAGTGGATAAGAAAGAGAGAGAGAGTTCCATGTCTATCATAACAGTTATACAGCTCCAGGTAAGAAGAGGTGCGTGTGTGTTTTACACACCTGACTCTTGGTGTGAGGAGTTCCGATAGCCAGGGTCTCTCTGCAGTTGGATATCCTTCAGAGTGAATATTGATATACCTGAGAGAGAGAGAGAGAGAGGGTTGTAATTATGTGTGAGTGTATCTCCAGGCCATTCAGAGGACAAGACCATCCCCAGGTTTAGAGACTCACTCTCATGCAGTGTGTGGACCTGTGTCCCCAGGCTCTTGAAGTAGGCCTGCTTCATAGCTTCATCTGCTGAGATCCTCTTCTTTGACTCATACTGGAGAGGAGGGAGACCAACAGTTAACACACTGACATTACAGCAACAACTGAAACCGAATCAGTAAGGCAGAAGTGACTACTGTGCCCCCTGTTGTTCATTATCAGTACTGCATGCCAATGGTTCAGCGTATAACTGCGTAGGTTACACAGTGTGTGGAAAATGTAGCCAGAGAAACTCACTTTCAGGAATGATAACACCAGCTCAATGCCTTCTGTGTCCAACCTAAAAAGGAGAGAGAGAGAGGAGGGAGAGAGAGAATCACAGGGTTTAATGTCAGTCGGTGGTGACTAATGGGAAGGAAGGAAGTGGAGAGTTGCTTTAATAAAGTTCCACAGGACTTCCTGCCTCATGTACTGACTAAACACACTCACATATACGCATTCACAAACCCACACAGAAACGTGTGCACTCAAACACACTCATGGATGCGCGCGCACACACGGTACCTGGGCGCATGGTTGATGAACGGCTGAGGTTTGTATTTGGGGAAGTTGTAGGATTTGAATTCCTCGACGCCAGAGATCCCTGGCCAGCTGTCCTCTGATGGCGTGCCTGGAGAAATAAGAGAGAGAGGGGACAGTCTTCAAATAACGCTCTATCAACGTTTAGTTAACGCTCAAATAATGTCCCCATCAGCAGCAGCATGTCTGGGGACTCTCCTGCTTATTTAGAGAGTTCTGTGGTTGTGTTAGTGTGTTCGTCCCTGTAGCAGACACTAGGTGGCGCTAGGTCGGTGGGTTAGTTCAGCTGTAACATCCGAATCAGGCTGTACTCTGTCCTCACCCAGCAGTCTGAATATGAGGTGGAGCTCGTCCTCTACGGTGGAGCCAGGAAACAGGGGACGACCTGCAGCCATCTCATAAAATATACACCCCACACCCCTACACACACAGAGAGAGAGAGAGAATTACACACACACACACACACACGAAAATAGAGGCTAGGGAGTAGGATGAAGGAGTTAGGACGCAGAGCACTTAATCAAAGTTTATGTGTGTAAAATACATTGAATGAAGTGGTTGTGGTTGCTAGGGTGTAAGGATATAGGGCCCTAAAACCTGGACCTCAAAGCCAGCCACAGCTTTTTATTTGATTCTTCCTCTCTAATAAGGGACTGATTTAGACCTGGGACACCAGGTGGGCGCAATTCATTATCAGGCAGAAGAGACAAACAGCAGTACTCCGGACCTCCAGAGTAGGATTTGCTTACCCTTGGCCTAGGTTGTTAGGATGTAGTGTTCTTACCACATGTCAATCTGTGTGGAGTACTCAGAGGAGCCTATCAGGACGTCAGGTGTAGTGTTCTTACCACATGTCAATCTGTGTGGAGTACTCGGAGGAGCCTAGCAGGACGTCAGGAGGCCGGTACCACAGAGTCACCACCTCGTTGGAGTACGTCTTAGTGGGGACAGACTTAGCCCGCGCCAGACCGAAGTCAGCCAGTTTGAGTTCCCCTCTCTCGTTGATGAGCAGGTTCTGGGGCTTTAGGTCTCTGTGGAGAACCTTCCGCTTGTGGCAGTACGCCAACCCCCGCAAAATCTGGAACAAGAAGATCTAGAACCGCACAAACAACACGTGCAATGTTAACCACTATTATGCAAGGGTTTTTATCTAAAGTGAGTTACAGTACAGTGTAGTGAGTGTTAGGTCATTCGTCTTGGTCATACGCACCTTGACGTTGTGCATACTCATGATGTTCCCACAGTCATCCATGTACTGCTTCAGGTCTTTATCCTGCACAGGAAGTGAGGACAGCAGTCAGTCAGACAGGACAGGAAGTACATGTACAACAGCCTATTTAAGACGATAAACTCCTCAGATAATTGGGGCAGATATTTGACTACACAGACCAGCATGAAGTGTGAGCAATTTAGTGATTCTCACCAGGTACTCAAAGACCAGCGTCAGGCTCTTATCTGTGTGGACAATGTCATGTAAGGTCACGATGTTGGCATGTTTCAGGTCCTTCAGTAACGACACTGGAGAGAGGGAAGGAAAGAGGGATGAGGGACAGCAAGAGAAGGAACAATGGGCGGCAGGTAGCCTAGTGGTTAGAGCGTTGGACTAGTTACCGAAAGGTTGCTAGATCGAATCCCTGAGCTGACAAGGTAAAAATCTGTCGTTCTGCCCCTGAACAAGGCAGTTAACCCACTGTTCCTAGGCAGTCATTGAAAATAAGAATTTGTTCTTAACTGACTTGCCTAGTTAAATAAAAGGTCAAATTTTTATTTAAAAAAAAAACAAAAAAACAATAGTGAATGAGAAAGAGCTAAGAGTGATAAAAAATAAAAGATAGAATGTAGCATTGAAATCAGAAATAGGAGGATGAGAGAGCAGAAGAGAAGCAGGGATAAAGTGATAGAGAGGAGGAACGGCAGAGAGGTGTAGACTCACCTTCTCTGATGGCGGTGCAGGGTGCTCCCTCTTCGTGCTCCAGCCGGATCTCCTTTAGCGCCACCAGGTTGTCAGTCAGCTTACTGCGGCCCTTAAATACTGTAGCATAGGTCCCCTATAGAAAAAAATAACTGGTTATGACCGGACTCAAAACAAAATAACTTTCTTGTGAAAAGCATGTTTTCTGATTTTATAGGAGTATGTTTGTGTGTTCTCTGACCTCTCCCAGTTTGTCCAGTTTGATGTAGGTCTCCAGCTTCCCAAAACCAATCTCTGACTGAAAAACACAAATTAAGAGATCATCTTCCATGCTGTTTGTCTTCTTTTCTGTGTTGAATGACATTTGTACAGTTTTTTCTTCATTCACTACACAAATTTACATACAGAGACAGTCCAATTCAACCTCATGCCTGTTGCCAGAAAGGAGTGCGGTACCTGAACACTGTAGGGCAATAATGTTATATTCCTTCACACACACACGTACCAGTGAGGCCCTGCGTGAGAGTCGGCTGAGGGGCTGGTCGAAGGTAGGGCTGCTCAGCTGCAGCTTCTCCAGGTAACCGTCAGGGATACGGATGTCAGCAGGCAGAGACAGACGCTTGTTCAGGTCCTACACACACAAACAATTGGGTTAGAGGTGTAACATACACATATATAATGTGTCCTATCGAATACTGCGTCTGTCTGTGTGTGAGACATGTAGACAGCAGAAAGCTCCATGACTACACCCACACACTTTGTCCTAGAAATTATTCTCCCCTCCCACTCACTCCAGAAAGAGACAGAAGAATAGAGGCACTTATACAAAAATAATCCATACATGAAAATCATTATTGAAGAGAAAACATGGCATCGCACACTCAACACAAAACAAGAGTGACAAGAACAACATAGATAAGCAAACAAGCATCTTCACACACTAATGACACACCCATCATGGATATCACGCAACACTTGTGTACCGCCTGCCATCTCTCCCCCATAGAAACAGATCAAAAGAGAGCATCATGTTCTCGCTATAGCTCGTGATATGAATCAGTGTATTGTTACAGCCAACTAACCCCATAAACACGCCGCTTCAAAGGGGGGAGAAAATGGGCCGAATGATATGTACCCACATGAGTGTTTGTGTGAATCTGGTTAGATGTAGTAACCGAGATGACGTGTGTGTGTGATTATTCAGATACCTGATGATTCCCATCTAAAAAGGTCAAGCACCTCTTGTGCCTCCGCTCAGACTATTAAAATAAACACTTGGCATCAAGGAGAAATAGGTAAATCCGCGTGTGTGTGTGTAATACCATAGTACTGATATACAGGTAGTCAAGTACTGTTTACACTTCTCCAGACTGACCACCAGGTGGCAGAATGTCACCAGGCTAAGGAAACAGCATTCATACCAGTGATTCTATAGGAACTCCGTAAACAGAACCAGTGAGACTAGCATGAACCCTGCACTAAATATATAGTAGAAATTCTAATAGTCCATGGGACACCAGGAACTAAGTCATACTTCACAGCATTCACTCACATAGAAAATAGCAAAAAGAACACCGCTTACACATACAGAAAAAAGCAAAAACGAGTCACAGAGACGAAAGGAAAAACATCCACAGGCGTAAAGAGCGACTGAACATACGCCGATTGGCACGTGTGTTTTCTGTTGCTTATTAGAAAAACAAGATTTCAGTATTGGAGGTGTTGGTCCACCATGAGACATTGTAGACGTGGAATTATAAACTTCCTCAAAATCCCCAAAATGAATCGAAGATAACTCAATCTGTAATTAATTATGATTAAAGTTGTTGCTGAGGATGTTTTAGTTACACAAATTTACATCTAACCAAAGTGTTTGGTGCAGTATTTTCAAGTAAAAAAGTGCGCGATGCACTGTCTTACGTAAACAACGCCGGAACTGCTGGGCAGGTCTGTCACTGTTTATGCGAGTGGATAGAGAGCAATCACCGCAGCTGTTCACCCCATGTTAGTGGGCAAATGGACATCGTTAAATTAAAACTCAACCTTCATTTACCCGTTGTGACGCACGGATGAGACTAACTTTATGACCAAAATTATCCTATTTACACTTTGTAGTAAATTCTGACACGAGAATAACCGTTTCGAATTCATACTGATGCCACATCAGTACGTTTTCAGCGGGATTCGTATCTTTTTAAAGACAGTCCCTCTTTAAACCGCAGGTTCTCACTGAGCTATGTGGAGCAGTCTCTCTCCATCCGAGGTTACTCTCATGATTGTTGACCAGCTATGTGGCAGGGGATCGTCTGGAATGTCAGCAGTCAGAGGCCAAGCGTGCCGCAGATTACTGTCACATGACAACATTCCATTAGTCAGTCGTCTGTTTGTGGCCTGAACCAGCTCATACTTTCCACCCTGCCTGCCATCAACCCTCATCTTTCTCCATCTCCGTCTTCCTTTCTCTATCCCACTACCTCCCTTTCCCTCCACATCTCTCCCCCGATCGCTCTACCCTCTTCCTCACTGGTACAGGTTTCATATCATTATTCAGAGTCAGACAGTGAAAGCCTCTTAAAAGTGTTCCCTGCTTATCTCTCCTCCCCACCACACCAACAGAGAAAGAGCTGAGGGGAAGACAGAGATGGGGAGCCGGGAGAGGTGTAGTTCCCTTCTGTAGAGACAGGGGTTGGTGGTGGTGGTGGTGGGAGGGTGTACCTCCATGGAGATGCGTCGCTGCACCCTGTTCCTCAGACACACCCCGGTGGGCGACTGCACCTCGTCCGACGACGTCCCAGACGCCTGGTCACTCTCCCCGTCTGAGCCCATCTTCAGGTTCTCATGGACGATGTCTTGGGAGGAGGAGAGGAAGAGGAGAAAGAGTTACAGTTTAGAAGCTGAACTTGCTCAATTTCAACATTTTGCCTCGTGATCTTCTATGAGATAAACATGGCATGGATTTGCTATAGCTTGTGTCAAACTGAGTCAGTAGTCTGCTGTTTTTTTATTTGATTTATTTCACCTTTATTTAACCAGGTCGGCTAGTTGAGAACAAGTTCTCATTTACAACTGCGACCTGGCCAAGATAAAGCATAGCAGTGTGAACAGACAACACAGAGTTACACATGGAGTAAACAATTACCAAGTCAATAACACAGTAGAAAAAAAGAGTCTATATACATTGTGTGCAAAAGGCATGAGGAGGTAGGCGAATAATTACAATTTAGCAGATTAACACTGGAGTGATAAATGATCAGATGGTCATGTACAGGTAGAGATATTGGTGTGCAAAGGAGCAGAAAAGTAAATAAATAAAAACAGTATGGGGATGAGGTAGGTAAATTGGGTGGGCTGCAGCGATCGGTTAGCTGCTCAGATAGCAGATGTTTGAAGTTGGTGAGGGAGATAAAAGTCTCCAACTTCAGCGATTTTTGCAATTCGTTCCAGTCACAGGCAGCAGAGAACTGGAAGGAAAGGTGGCCAAATGAGGTGTTGGCTTTAGGGATGATCAGTGAGATACACCTGCTAGAGCGCGTGCTATGGGTGGGTGTTGCCATCGTGATAAGAGATAAGGCGGAGCTTTACCTAGCATGGCCTTGTAGATGACCTGGAGCCAGTGGGTCTGGCGACGAATATGTAGCGAGGGCCAGCCGACTAGAGCATACAGGTCGCAGTGGTGGGTGGTATAAGGTGATTTAGTAACAAAACGTAAGGCACTGTGATAAACTGCATCCAGTTTGCTGAGTAGAGTATTGGAAGCTATTTTGTAGATGACGTCGCCGAAGTCGAGGATCGGTAGGATAGTCAGTTTTACTAGGGTAAGTTTGGCGGCATGAGTGAAGGAGGCTTTGTTGCGGAATAGAAAGCAGACTCTAGATTTGATTTTAGATTGGAGATGTTTGATATGAGTCTGGAAGGAGAGTTTACAGTCTAGCCAGACACCTAGGTACTTATAGATGTCCACATATTCTAGGTCGGAACCATCCAGGGTGGTGATGCTACCCGGGGGTGCGGGTGCAGGCAGCGAACGGTTGAAAAGCATGCATTTGGTTTTACTAGCGTTTAAGAGCAGTTGGAAGTCACGGAAGGAGTGTTGTATGGCATTGAAGCTCGTTTGGAGGTTAGATAGCACAGTGGCCAAGGAAGGGCCAGAAGTATACAGAATGGTGTCGTCTGCGTAGAGGTGAATCAGGGAATCGCCCGCAGCAAGAGCAACATCATTGATATATACAGAGAAAAGAGTCGGCCCGAGAATTGAACCCTGTGGCACCCCCATAGAGACTGCCAGAGGACCGGACAACATGCCCTCCGATTTGACACACTGAACTCTGTCTGCAAAGTAATTGGTGAACCAGGCAAGGCAGTCATTAGAAAAACCGAGGCTACTGAGTCTGAGTCTAAGAATATGAGAGAATAAGTTAGAGACAGAGAGAGGAGTGCTTTATCTCATTCTGTCAACAGTTACAGTTTATGGCCTGGTCCTACAACCTCTCATTCTCTCTCAAGTTCCCTTCTTTCATTATCCTGCAGCCCCCCCCTCTCTCACCCCATAGGCCAGATGAAACACTAACCAACTCTGCTTCCTCTAGGACATAAAAAACTACAGCCTCTAGTCAAGAACATGGTATGTAGTGTGTGTGTGTGTGTGTGGGGGGGGGGGGTGAACTAATGAACACACACACAGTGTGCTAATGAGTAGCTGTATCTGAGTGTGGCACATATTCTCTCTGTCAACACCTCCAACCCAGCAGCCTGTCGTCATACCATCCCATATCATCCAGGCACACCGCACTACTGTCATCTCCCTCCTTTCTGCTTCTCTCTCCAGCCGTCTTTCTCCTTCTCTGCCTACCAAATACCCCTCCTTTCATTCCAACTCCACTCTCTTTGGCCCTATTTCTCCCTCTCTCCCTCTGTTCTTTGAGGTAAACCGGTACATGACAGTGTATACTAATCTAGTTCCATCTTGTCCCAGATAGACATGCTTGATTGTCTGTTCCCCCCCCAATATCCCCAAACCCATGTAACTAACTGGGACACAGTTCAGTCTGAGGTGTCGCTCCTCATGACAACTTATAGACAAGACCGCAGACCAAAATAGTTGGCTCACCCTGGAGACCAGAGAACAGCTATCGTCATGGTGATGGCTCAGAGAAAATGCAGGGAAAACATTTGTCCGCAGACACACACAAATGTATGAAATCACACAAACATCAAACTTTTAGATGCAAATATACACCCGCACAAGCACACAGTGTAGAATGAGAACAGTTGACTCATGCAAAAACATATAATTGAGAGGAAGATTGGAGATAAAGATGGAGAGACAGACGAGTCTGGTGTGTGTGATGAAAAGTCACACCATGACCATGTCAGGATGGAACTCTCAGGGGCTATGACTAACTTCCTGTTTGTCCTCTGTCGCCATCTGCTCTTTCTCTGTCACTTCCTGGTGCACAGGCACGAGTATGCCCATCTCCACGGCAACTCACCTTGGCAGCCGGGTGACGACCGGGTGGCATGACCATGAAGGAGAACAGGTTGCTTATAGTGGTGCTGCTAGTGGGTGTGTCATTAGTAAATATGGCTACATGTTTGAATGAGTGTGTGTGTATGACATGTGCGCGCGTGCATATGAGTGTTTGTGCAAGCATGTGTGCCGTTAGTGTATACGTGCTTGTGCATCTCCGAGTCTGTTTGTTTCGCTCTCTGTGTAACTCACCGAGGCGGCTGCCGTTGCTGGGGAAGGTCATGAAGGAGCCCAGGCTTCCTCCGATGACACTGTGTGGTCTGCGGAGGGGGGGCTTCTTGAAGGAGCCGGTGTACTGGTGCAGGAACGAGTGCATGCTGTGGGAGGAGGGCGGTCGCCCATTACGCACGATCGGCTCTACAAGGAGAAACAATATGTCAATCAATCTGGCTATCTATCTATCCATCCATCCGATTCATCACGCAATCTACCAATGAATCAATCAGTCATTTGTACACGTAGTTCATGTACTGTTCGGTCTTCTGTTGAGCAGAATTCAGTAAACAGAGTGCTTCCTTGTTTTATATAAAAACAGCAGAAAAGAACACTTATGCAACCTAAAGTAGGCCAGAGGATGTCAGACATTTTGGGATGTTGCAGTATGTTTGTGAAAGTGTTTTCCTTTTCTGTGTGATGTCTTTTCCACAAACATTGTGGCAGCGTCACCTGCCGTCCCCCTGCGTTGTGTGTGTGTGTGTCCCAGTAGGCATTTCATCTCACCAGGCTGCTTCTGTTGTTACATAAGGACATAAAGAGCTACTCTCTAGGACACGATCATTCACACTGCTGCTCGCTCTCCCTGTGTGTCAATTTCCCCTCTCGATGTCTCTCACCCCGTTCCCTCAGTCTCACTCTAATCACTTCAGATGGCAAGAAAGGATACCATTGGCTGCCAGCTACATCAAAAATTTCAACTGTATCCTCGGGGTGACCAAAGGGCCCTAGTGTGTGTGTCCACTGGCTGTATCCTTCTCTACTGGCATTCAGTCAAGACTCACTTCAGAATAGTAACATCATCAGTCTCTTATCACTGGGACTTGCACAAAGCACAGTAGACGTGTGTGTGTGTGTGTGCACTCTGTTTGTTTACTAATACAATATCTAATACTCACACACACACACACACATGCCTACTGACCGCTGTCCTTGTTGCCGCCGTCCTCGATGGTCATCTGCTCGGCCAGTTCAGACAGAGACTCGTCTATGGTGTGGCTGGAGCGCAGCGTTAGAGACAGACGCCGCTTAAACCTCTTCATCTTCTCCATCACACACTCCTCAGGGTTGGCTGGGCTGGCAGGGCCTGTAGGGCACAGATGGCAAAGGTCAGCACTGGACCCACACACACACACACACACACACACACACACACACACACACACACACACACACACACACACACGTATTAGGTGGCAAGGCGTAAACAAGTAACTTGTAATTGTCTCGATAAGAAAAGATGGAGCTGAAGAACATAGCTGACGTTTTACACTCTCCCAACCAATTGTGATTTTTTATTTTTTTTTACTTATTGTGTACATAATGTTGCTGCTACCGTCTCTTATGTCCAAAAATAACATCTGGACATCAGAAAATCGATTACTCACCGCGGACTGGAATAAACTTTTTATTTTGTGTGAAGAAAAGACGGCGGAAAAGGAGACGCATATCGGGGATCCTTCTGAAAAGTCGGAGGCGAGCGAGTAAACTCCCAATGCTTTCCATTCTCCTTGCTAACGTGCAAATGTTAGAAAATAAAATTGATGACCTACTATTAAAGATTTATCCTACCAACGGGACATTAAAAACTAACATCTCATGTTTCACATAGACGTGGCTGAACGAAGAAACTGACAATATACAGTGAGGGGAAAAAGTATTTGATCCCCTGCTGATTTTGTACATTTGCCCACCGACAAAGAAATCATCTGTCTATAATTTGAATGGTAGGTTTATTTGAACAGTGAGACAGAATAACAAAAAAATCCAGAAAAACGCATGTCAAAAATGTTATCAATTGATCTGCATTTTAATGAGGGAAATAAGTATTTGACCCCTCTGCAAAACATGACATAGTACTTGGTGGCAAAACCCTTGTTGGCAATCACAGAGGTCAGACATTTCTTGTAGTTGGCCACCAGGTTTGCACACATCTCAGGAGGGATTTTGTCCCACTCCTCTTTGCAGATCTTCTCCAAGTCATTAAGGTTTCGAGGCTGACATTTGGCAACTCGCACCTTCAGCTCCCTCCACAGATTTTCTACGGGATTAAGGTCTGGAGACTGGCTAGGCCACTCCAGGACCTGAATGTGCTTCTTCTTGAGCCACTCCTTTGTTGCCTTGGCCATGTGTTTTGGGTCATTGTCATGTGGGAATACCCATCCACGACCCATTTTCAATGCCCTGGCTGAGGGAAGGAGGTTCTCACCCAAGATTTGACGGTACATGGCCCTGTCCATCGTCCCTTTGATATGGTGAAGTTGTCCTGTCCCTTTAGCAGAAAAACACCCCCAAAGTATAATGTTTCCACCTCCATGTTTGACGGTGGGGATGGTGTTCTTGGGGTCATAGGCAGCATTCCTCCTCCTCCAAACACGGCGAGTTAAGTTGATGCCAAAGAGCTCCATTTTGGTCTCATCTGACCACAACACTTTCACCCAGTTGTCCTCTGAATTGGCAAACTTCAGATGGGCTCCAGTGTAGTTCTGGGCTGATTCCTCACCGTTCTCATGATCATTGCAACTCCATGAGGTGAGATCTTGCTTGGAGCCCCAGTCCGAGGAAGATTGATAGTTCTTTTGTGTTTCTTCCATTTGCAAATAATCGCATCAATGTTGTCACCTTCTCACCAAGCTTCTTGGCGATGGTCGTGTAGCCCATTCCAGCCTTGTGTAGGTCTACAATCTTGTCCCTGACATCCTCGGAGAACTCTTTGGTCTTGGCCATGGTGGAGAGTTTGGAATCTGATTGATTGATTGCTTCTGTGGACAGGTGTCTTTTATACAGGTAACAAACTGAGATTAGGAGCACTCACTTTAAGAGTGTGCTCATAATCTCAGCTCGTTACCTGTATAAAAGACACCTGGGAGCCAGAAATCTTTCTGATTGAGAGGGGGTAAAATACTTATTTCCCTCATTAGAATGCAAATCAATTTATAAAAATTTGGACATGAGTTTTTCTGGATTTTGTTGTTGTTATTCTGTCTCTCACTGTTCAAATAAACCTACCATTAAAATTATAGACTGATCATTTATTTGTCAGTGGGCAAACGTACAAAATCTGCAGGTGATCAAATACTTTTCCCCCCTCACTGTAGAGCTGGCAGGGATTTTCCATTCACCGGAAGAACAGAGACGCTACCTCTGGTAAAACCAGGGGTGGGGGTGTGTGTCTATTTGTCAATAACAGCTGGTGCGCGATGTCTAATATTAAAAAATTCTCAAGGTATTGCTCGCCTGAGGTAGACAACCGTATGATAAGCTGTCAACCACACTATCTACCAAGAGAGTTCTCATCTGTATTATTTGTAGCTGTCTATTTACCACCAGAAAGCGAAGCTGGCATTAAGACCGCTCTCAACCAACTCTATAAGGCCATAAGCAAAGAAGAAAATGCTCACCCAGAAGCGGCGCTCCAAGTGGCTGGGGACGTTAATGCAGGCAAACTTAAATCAGTTTTACCTAATTTTTACCAGCATGTCACATGTGCAACCAGAGAAAAAAAAAATCCTAGACCACCTTTACACCACACAGAGATGCATACAAGGCTCTCCGCCACCCTCCATTTGGCAAATCTGACCACAATTCTATCCTCCTGATTTCTGCTTGCAAACAAAAACTAAAGCAGGTGGTACCAGTGACTCGTTCAATACGGAAGTGGTCAGAAGACGCGGATGCTACGGTACAGGACTGTTTTGCTAGCACAGACTGGAATATGTTCCGGGATTCAACCAATGGCATTGAGGAATACACCACCTCAGTCATCGGCTTCATCTATAAGTGCATCGATGACGTCGTCTCCACAGTGACTGTACGTACATATCCCGATCAGAAGCCATGGATTACAGGCAACATCCGCATCGAGCTAAAGGCTAGAGCTGCCGCTTTCAAGGAGCGGGAGACGAATCCGAACGTTTATAAGAAATCCCGCTATGCCCTCAGAGGAACCATCAAACAAGCAAAGTGTCAATACGGGATTAAGATTGAATCCTACTACACCGGCTCTGATGCTCGTCGGATGTGTCAGGGCTTGAAAACTATTAGACTACAAAAGGGAAACCCAGACGCGAGCTGCCATGTGACGCGAGCCTACCAAACAAGCCAAATGCCTTGCAAGCTCGCTTCGAGGTAAGCAACACTGAAGCATGCACAAGAGCACCAGCTGTTCTGGATGACTGTGTGATAACACTCTCGGTAGCCGATGTGAACAAAACCTTTAAATCAGGTCAACATTGACAAAGCCGTTGGGCCAGACGGATTACCAGGACGTGTACTCAAAGCATGCGTGGACCTCCCTAAATGATTACAGCCCCGTGGCACTCACGTCGGTAGCCATGAAGTGTCTTGTACTTAGTCCACTCCTGTATTCCCTGTTCACCCATGACTGTGTGCCAAACACGACTCCAACACCATCATTAAGTTTGCTGACGACACAACAGTGGTAGGCTGATAACAGACAACAATGAGACGGACGGCCTATAGGGAGGTAGTACTGAGAACTGTCAGTGTGGTGCCAGGACAACAACCTCTCCCTCCATGTGAGCAAGACAAAGGAGCTGATCGTGGACTACAGGAAAAGGCGAGCCGAACAGGCCCCCGTTAACATCGACGGTGCTGATGTGGAGCGGGTCGAGAATTTCAAGTTCCTTGGTGTCCACATCACCAACGAACTATCATTGTCTAAACATACAAAGACAGTCGTGAAGAGGGCACGACAAAACCTTTTCCCCCTCAGGAGGCTGAAAAAATTTGGCATGGGTCCTCAGATCCTCAAAAAGTTCTACAGCTGCAACATCAAGAGCATCCTGACCGGTTGAATCACCGCCTGGTATACTAACTGCTTGGCATCTGACCGTAAGGTGCTACAGAGGGTAGTGCGAACGGCCCAGTACGTCACTGGGGCCAAGCTTCCTGCCATACAGGACCTATATAATAGGCGGTGTCAGAGGAAAGCCCATAAAATTGTCAGAGACTCCAGTCACCCAAGTTATAGACTGCTTTCACTGCTCCCGCACGGCAAGCGGTACCAGAGCACCAAGTCGAGGACAAAAGGCTCCTCAACATCTTCTACCCCCAAGCCATAAGACTGCTGAACAATTAATAAAATCGCCATCTGACAATTTACATTGACACCCCCCCTCCCTTTTGTACACTGCTGCATCTCTATGTGTGGTGTAAAGGTAGTCTAGGATTGTTTTCTTCTCTGGTTGCACATGTGACATGCTGGTAAAAATTTGGTAAAACTAATTTAAGTTTGCCTGCATTAAAGTCCCCAGCCATTAGGAGCACCGCTTCTGGGTGAGCATTTTCTTCTTTGCTTATGGCCTTGAGAGAGGTCTTAGTGCCAGCTTTGTTCTGTGGTGGTAAATAGACGGCTACGAATAATATAGTTGACAACTCTCTCAAATGTTGCTCACATAGCAACATGCTAGCTTCCTTATCTTGATATTGGTACAGCTGGGTTGGAGTGACCACTTTATTATTCCAGTATGGACTGATATTGTACATGCTACCAACACATAAACACACATAAGACAGTGAGAAGCCCAAACCTTAAGCTGCAAGAGTATGTAGAGGCCGAGAACACACGGGTGTGCTAAAATAGCACCCTTCATAAATAAACTACGCCTCCTTTTAATCTAATATTTATGATGAGTAGATGAATACTGCAGTCACCACACCTCTCCTCAGCACTCAGCTAGGGCCTTCATAAAGCACGAATTAAACATGAATTTAACATCCAAACATGATACTGCTTTCCTTAATTGCAAGCAAAATGCATTAACACACACACACGTGCATACACTCATGCATAATTTATCAAGGCCATCTACTGTGGCAAAAATGACATAATGAGAGGTGCAATACAGAGATGAGCTTCAAATCCACAGAACCAGCTACATATAGGAATAGCAGTCATACACACACTTAACACACACACACACACACTGACCTCACCATCAGTGTCCTCAGATTGGCCACACCCTAAGTAACAGCAGTGGTCGTCATGTGGTTGTGTCTTGTTGTGTGATTGGTGGGCTGCAGTGGCAGACCTAGTCCAGCGGCTGCAGTGATTGGCCGAGGCAGACTGGTTGGCTGAGTGTGATGGGAGGTGAAAAGGCCACAGACTGGGAGAACTGGCCACATTCCATAGCAACACAAATACCTGCCTGGTCAGATGGTATGGCTGTGTTTTGTGTGCATCCATCCGTGTAGGATCCACTGTGTGTGTAAGTACCAATTAATTATGTGTTGTGTGGATATGTTAGTGTATGATTTGTGTGTGTATGGTAAATATACATAAATGTAGAATACAGTATGTGTGTATGTATCAGTGTATGGTTTGGGTATCAGTGTGTGTGTTTATGTGTATCAGTATGTGTGTGTGCATGCTGACACAGCAGTAAGCCAGGTCATAGGAAACACCTTGCTCTCTCTGCCCCAGGCCAGTTTTCCTGCCCATTGTGTTGCCGCGGTGACGCCCCTCGGACGAGCGGGACCCACCCTTCTAACCCCCTCACACCATCCCATACTGGACACATTGATAACACACTGCCAGCTAGCAGTGAAGGTTGCGGTGTGTGTGTGTCTCTCTCTCTCACACATGGGATACAGTTAGCCACTACATCAAGAAAACATCCTAACACAGCACTAACCTCACATCAGACAGACAGAGACACAAGAAGAGGACCAAGATTATCCAACTATCCATCTCTCCACCCATCTCCACTATTTTTACAAAAGTATGTAGACACCCCTTCAAATTAGTGGACTCGGCAATTTCAGCCACACCCGTTGCTAACAGGTGTATATAATCAAGCACACAGCCATGCAATCTCCGTAGACAAACATTGGCAGTCATAGGATGTCACCTTTCCAAGAAGTCCGTTCGTCAAATGTATGCCTTGCTAGAGATGCCTTGGTCAACTGTAAGTGCTGTTATTGTGAAGTGGAAACGTCTAGGAGCAACAACGGCTCAGTCACGAAGTGGTAGGCCACACAAGCTCACAGAACGGGACCGCCGAGGTGCTGAAGTGACTGTTAGTCAGGCCTAATCGCCCAACATCAATGCCCACCCTCACTAATGCTCATGGCTGAATGGAAGCAAGTCCCAGCAGCAATGTTCCAACATCTAGCGGAAAGCCTTCCCAGAAGTGGACGCTGTGACAGCAGCAAATGGGGGAACCAAATCCATATTAATGCCCAGGATTTTGGAATGAGATGTTCGATGAGCAGGTGTCCACATACTTTAGGTCACATTTCTCTTTCATCCCTCTGAGATCATTAGCTCAACTGTATACAGTAGTGTCCAAAAGTTTTGAGAATGACACAAATATTAATTTTCACAAAGTCTGCTGCCTCAGTTTGAAAAATGGCAATTTGCATACACCCCATAATGTTATGAAGAGTGATCAGATTAATTGCAAAGTCCCTCTTTGCCATGCAAATGAACTGAAACCCCAAAACACATTTCCACTGTATTTCAGCCCTGCCACAAAAGGACCAGCTGACATCATGTCAGTGATTCTCTCATTAACACAGGTGTGAGAGTTGACGAGGATAATGCTGGAGATCACTCTGTCATGCTGATTGAGTTCGAATAAAGGAGGGTGGTGCTTGGAATCATTGTTCTTTCTCTGTCAACAATGGTTACCTGCAAGGAAACACGTGCCGTCATCATTGCTTTGCACAAAAAGGGCTTCACAGGCAAGGATATTGCTGCCAGTAAGATTGCACCTAAATCAACCATTTATCGGATCATCAAGAACTTCAAGGAGAGCAGTTAAATTGTTGTGAAGGCTTCAGGGCGCCCAAGAAAGTCCAGCAAGCGCCAGCTCTCCTGAAGTTGATTCAGCTGCGGGATCGGGGCACCACCAGTACAGAGCTTGCTCAGGAATGGCAGCAGGCAGGTTTGAGTGCAACTGCACGCACAGTGAGGCAAAGATTTTTGGAAAAAGAGGAAGGCCGGGTGTCAAGAAGGGCAGCAAAGAAGCCACTTCTTTCCAGGAAAAAAATCAGGGACAGACTGATATTCTGCAAAATGTACAGGGATTGGACTGCTGAGGACTGGGGTCAAGTCATTTTCTCTGATGAATCCCCTTTCCGATTGTTTGGGGCACCCGGAAAAAAGCTTGTCCGGAGAAGATAAGGTGAGCGCTACCATCAGACCATTCATGTGTGGGGTTGCTTCTCAGCCAAGGGAGTGGGCTCACTCACAATTTTGCCTAAGAACACAGCCATTAATAAAGAATGGTACCAACACATCCTCTGAGAGCAACTTCTCCCAACCATCCAGGAACAGTTTGGTGACAAACAATGCCTTGCCATAAGGCAAAAGTAATAACTAAATGGCTCGGGGAACAAAACCTCAATATTTTGAGTCCATGGCCAGGAAACTCCCCAGACCTTAATCCCATTGAGAACTTGTGGTCAATCCTCAAGAGGCGTGTGGACAAACAAAAACCCACAAATTCTGACAAACTCCAAGCATTGATTATGCAATAATGGGCTGCCATCAGTCAGGATGTGGCCCAGAAGTTAATTGACAGCATGCCAGGGCGGATTGCAGAGGTCTTGAAAAAGAAGGGTCAACACCGCAAATATTGACTCTTTGCATCAACTTCATGTAATTGTCAATAAAAGCCTTTGACACTTATGAAATGCTTGTAATTATACTTCAGTATTCCATAGTCACATCTGTCAAAAATATCTAAAGACACCGAAGCAGCAAACTTTGTGGAAATTAATGTGTCGTTCTCAAAACTTTTGGCCACGACTGTAGACTTGAGACACCATCTGTCTAAACGCACACACGCGCACACGCCATCCTTCTCTGTCATTCCTGATGGCATGTGTGTGCATTGCAGGAATCATTCAAATCAATGACTGTCTGGATCTGTGGCTGCAGTGTACCCAACCCCGATCCTAACACAGACAAACCCACACACACCGCTCCCCAGTGCACATACAGGATTAGGCTGGACATACTGAGTGTAAACTCAAATTACCTCCAGGCTTGGAGGTGCCGGTCAATAGGGCACAACGTCAAAGAACGATCAGATACAAATATATAGTGTAGAACAGACATGCCTCTCTGTCATGAAGAGTGAGGAATCACATAAGCTCTATACATGACATTTCTATCTGTGCCCTCAAATATGCCCCAGGCCAACGCATATAAAAACACATACAGCAGCACATCCCCCCCTCGCCAGTCAACCACTAATCTACCAATGAAAATCTATGAAACACTGTGTGTTAGGGGATTAGTCTCCCCACCCTTCACATGCCCTAACACCCACCATGTATCAGGCAGGGTGAAGGCAAGGACGCTTTGATGTCAGGTTTAAGCGTGTGTGTGTGCGCGTGTGTGTTGCACGGGTATGACCTGGTTCTCTTCTCATCTCGGCTGGAGTTGATCTCATTAAAACAAACATAGTTAATGAAGGAGGGGAGTGTGTGTGAGCATACGTGTGTGTGTTTTTAGTTTTACTATCGTTGTGGGGACCTGAAGACAAGTGGGGACATTCCACCTATCCCCATAAGGAAAAAGCTTATTTTAGGCTTAAGGGTTAGGTTTACAATTAGGGTTACGTTAGGGGTTAAGGATTGGGTGTAGAGTTAAGGTTAGGGAAAATAGGATTTTGGATGGGAATCAACCAATTGGTGGTCTTCACAAGGATAGTAAAATAAACATGTGTGTGTGTGTGTGTGTGAGAATGTGTCTGTAGGTGTCTTCATTTGTTTAAGCACAACAAACCTGCTGTAAAGAGAGTCAGGGGAGATGGAGTGAGAGAAAAAAGGAAAAGATGAGAGTGAGATAAAAACAGAGAGAGCAGGAGGGAGAGAGAGAGAGAGAGAGGGAGGTAAAACAGAGTGATTAGGAGGGGGAGAGAGAGAAGGGGGAAATAATTAACAAAAAAGCTGAGCAAACTAGAATGCTACTTGGCCCTAAACTGAGAGTACAGTGGCAGAATACCTGACCACTGTGACTGACCCAAACTTAAGGACTCAGTGAGCATAGCCTTGCTATTGAGAAAGGCCACCGTAGGCAGACCTGGCTCTTAAGAGAAGACAGGCTATGTGCACACTGCCCACAAAATGAGGTGGTAACTGAGCTGCACTTCCTAACCTGCCAAATGTATAACCATATTAGAGACATATTTCTCTCAGATTACACAGACTCCCATACCTAATGGGTGAAATACAACAGCAAGATGTGTGACCTGTTGCCACAAAAAAAGAGCAACCTGTGAAGAACAACCACCATTGTAAATACAACCCATATTTATGTTTATTTCCTTTTGTACTTGAACTATTTGCACATAATATGACATTTGAAATGTTTTTACTCTTTTGGAACTTCTGAGAGTGTAATGTTTACTGTTAATTTGTATTGTTTATTTAACTTTTATTTATTATCTACCTCACTTGCTTTGGCAATGTAAACATATGTTTCCCATACCAACAAAGCCCTTAAATTCAATTGAGATGGAGGTAAAAACAGAGAGAGCAGGAGAGAGAGAAAAACAGAGAGAGCAGGAGGGAGAAGAGTGTGTTCTAAGTTCACTAATATGATTTTCCAACAGAACATTCTCCATTTATCTTATCAGCCACACTCGTGGTCCCCACACACACTTCTTTAAAAGTGCCTTCCTCACCATCTTAAATAAGCATGCCCCGTTCAAAAAATGTAGAACTAGGAATAGATATAGTCCTTGGTTTACTCCAGACCTGACTGCTCTTGACCAGCACAAAAACATCCTGTGGCGTTCTGCATTAGCATCGAATAGCCCCCGTGATATGCAACTTTTCAGGGAAGTTAGGAACAAATATACACAGGCAGTTAGGAAAGCTAAGGCTAGCTTTTTCAAACAGAAATTTGCATCCTGTAGCACAAACTCAAAAAAGTTCTGGGACACTGTAAAGTCCATGGAGAATAAGAGCACCTCCTCCCAGCTGCCCACTGCTCTGAGGCTAGGAAACACTGTCACCACCGATAAATCCACTATAACTGAGAATTTCAAGAAGTATTTTTCTATGGCTGGCCATGCTTTCCACCTGGCTACCCCAACCCCGGTCAACTGCCCGGCACCCTCCACAGCAACCCGCCAAAGCCCCCACCATTTCTCCTTTACCCAAATCCAGATAGCTGATGTTCTGAAAGAGCTGCAAAATCTGGAGCCCTACAAATCAGCCGGGCTAGACAACCTGACGAAATTGTTGCAACTCCTATTACTAGCCTGTTCAACCTCTCTTTCATATCGTCTGAGATTCCTAAAGATTGGAAAGCAGCCGCAGTCATCCCCCTCTTCAAAGGGGGTGACACTCTAGACCCAAACTGCTACAGACCTATATCTATCCTACCCTGTCTTTCTAAGGTCTCCGAAAGCCATGTTAACAAACAGATTACGGACCATTTCGAATCCCACCGTACCTTCTCCGCTATGCAATCTGGTTTCAGAGCTGGTCATGGGTGCACCTCAGCCACGCCCAAGGTACTAAACCATATCATAACCGCCATCGATAAGAGACATTACTGTGCAGCCGTATTCATCGACCTGGCCAAGGCTTTCGACTCTGTCAATCACCACATTCTTATTGGCAGACTTGACAGCCTTGGTTTCTCAAATGATTGCCTCGCCTGGTTTACCAACTACTTCTCTGATAGAGTCCAGTGTGTCAAATCGGAGGGCCTGTTGTCCGGACCTCTGGCTGTCTCTATGGGGGTGCCACAGGGTTCAATTCTTGGGCCGACTCTCTTATCTGTATACATCAATGATGTTGCTCTTGCTGCTGGTGATTCTCTGGTACACCTCTACGCAGACGACACCATTCTGTATACTTCTGGCCCCTCTTTGGACACCGTGTTAACTAACCTCCAGACGAGCTTCAATGCCATACAACTCTCCTTCCGTGGCCTCCAACTGCTCTTAAACGCAGGGAAAACTAAATGCATGCTATTCAATCGATCACTGCCCACACCTGCTCGCCTGTCCAGCAACACTACTCTGGACGGCTCTGACTTAGAATATGTGGACAACTACAAATACCTAAGTACCTGGTTAGACTGTAAACTCTCCTTCCAGACTCTTATTAAGCATCTCCAATCCAAAATTAAATCTAGAATTGGCTTCCTATATCGCACCAAAGCATCCTTCACTCATGCTGCCAAACATACCCTCGTAAAACTGACCATCCTACCGATCCTCGACTTTGGTGATGTCATCTATAAAATAGCCTCCAACTCTACTCAACAATCTGGATGCAGTCTATCACAGTGCCATCCGTTTTGTCACCAAAACCCCATACACTACCCACCATTGCGACCTGTACACTCTCGTTTATTGGCCCTCGCTTCATACGCGTCGCCAAACCCACTGGCTACAGGTTATCTACAAGTCTCTGCTAGGTAAAGCCCCGCCTTATCTCAGCTCACTGGTCACCATAGCAGCATCCACTCGTAGCACGCACTCCAGCAGGTATATCTCACCGGTCACCCCCAAAGCCAATTCCTCCTTTGGTTGTCTTTCCTTCCAGTTCTCTGCTGCCAATGACCGGAACGAACTGCAAAAATCCCTGAAGCTGGAGACTCATATCTCCCTCACTAGCTTTAAGCACCAGCTGTCAGAGCAGCTCACAGATCACTGCACCTGTACATAGCCCATCTATCTACCTACCTCATCCCCATACAGTATTTATTTATTTATTTATCTTGCTTCTTTACACCCCAGTATCTCTACTTGCACATTCATCTTCTGCACATCTACCATTCCATTTAATTGCTATATTGTAATTACTTCGCCACCATGGCCTATTTATTTCCTTAACTTACCTCATTTGCACTCACAGTATATAGACTTTGTTTTCTTTTGTTCTACTGTATTATTGACTGTATGTTTTGTTTATTCCATGTGTAACTCTATGTTGTTGTATGTGTCCAATTGCTATGCTTTATCTTGGCCAGGTCGCAGTTGCAAATGAGAACTTGTTCTCAACTAGCCTACCTGGTTAAATAAAGGTGAAATAAAATAAACACACACACAATAGTGAGTGCGGTAATGCCAATAAGGCAATGATACTAATGTTACTGACATGTTCGTTATCATCCCAACAACTCCTTCCTTTTGCCAATGGGCAGAGTGCAGGACACAGGCCTGGTCATGTGGCTGGGACTGAGTATGCCTGTGTCTGCCCCTCAGAGCATCACTGTCCTTGGGCAGACAGGCTAGGAAAGTGGGCAGGCTGTGGATGATTGGGTTGCTGAGACAAAGGTTGTGTCTGCTGCTGTGGGGAGTGACACACACATTCTTTACCTGCTGAATGAGCTGGCAAGGAAATATGAGAAGAACTGAGGGCCAAGGAAGCCACAGCTGTCCTCCAATGTGTGTGTGTTGGGCAGTCTTCTATCCAACAAGAAAAAAAAACACACTGCTGATCCCATCTCCGCTAACTAGAGCAGATCCCTCTCTGCCACCCTGCAGTGTAGATATAGAGTTACTAGATTAGCTGTTCCCATTGGACAGGGTACAGAATCCTGTATCAGCAGCACAGGGAGAAAACTCAACCTCTCTCTCATTCTCTAACTCACCATCTCTCTAGTGGTTCGTTGGTTGGGCGCGCACACACACACACACACACACACACACAACCAGGGATCATCAACTAGATTCAGCCGCAGGACATTTTTTTCTTGAGCAGATGGTCAGGGGGCTGGAACATAATTTCAAATAATTTGTAGACTGCAAATTGACTAAAACATAAATCATTTAAAACCTTGCTCACATTGTATAAGATCACATACACTGAGTGTACAAAACATTAAGAACACTTCCCTACTATTGAGTTGCACGTTGCAGTTCTTGACAGAAAGCCTGGCACCTACTACCATACCCTGTTCAAAGGCACTTACTGTAAATATTTTGTCTTGCCCATTCTCCCTCTGAATGGCACACATACAAAACCATGTCTCAATGCTTAAAAATCCTTCTTTAACCTGTCTCCTCCCCTTCATCGACACTGACTGAAGTGGATTTAACCAGTGACATCAATAAGGGATCGTATAGCTTTCACCTGGATTCACCTGGTCGGTGTCATGGAAAGAGCATGTGTTTTGTTCACTCAGTGTGTGTACAAAATAAATAAATAAATATATATATTTAGCATGGTAATAGTTCAGAACAGATTTCCAAAATTAAAAATCACTTGGACCTGATTTGGTGGTGGTTTTGTATAGTCTTTTATAGCCAACAATAAATAAATAAAATATCTAGCTTTTTATTTTTGCTCAGAAAACTTGGGGAGACAAATAAAATCACCCATGGGCCACCAGCTGGGGAAGCCTGCTGTACAGGTAGGGCTGCAAGATATGGGCAAATAATCTAATTGTGATTTTTTTTTAACCAAATATTGCAAATGTGATTTTACTCGCGATTTAGATCAAAACACTTGGGTGAACTGTTGGAATCATATAAATAAAATGAGTATTCCAACTCTATGGTTGGTGTTGTTTAGCATGACAAAAAAACCTGTAGAAGTTGTTGTGACATGGTAGGAACCAAAGTGTTGGTCAGAGCTTCAGGGGATCCTTATTACATGTTACATTCATGATGTTTTACACAATTTATCAGCCTCGAGATATGGATATTGCAATTTTGATTAAAGTATGATACATTGTTTTAATTTAACCTTTACTTCACTAGGCAAGTCAGTTAAGAACAAATTCTTATTTACATTGATGGCCTCGGAACAGTGGGGTAACTGCCTTGTTCAGGGGAAGAACGACAGATTTTTTCCTTGTCAGCTCAGAGATTCGATCTAGCAACCTTCCAGTTATTGATCTAGCAACCTTTCAACTATTGGCCCAACACTCTGACCACAAGGCTACCTGCTGCCCCTGTGCAGCAAGATAAGCACTCTCTCAGAGTACAGAGGGATGTAACAGAGACAGGTATTATCTCTGGGCCACACCAAAACAAAGAGAGCTCATTTGACAGGGCTGGGGGGGGGGATATAGCATCTGGCATTTCTAAATGATGTGAAAGAGAAAGCACAGAGAATTCCCCATCAAACACAATCCAACACACTGGCTGATGGGCTCTGTCCCGGTATCCCCCTCCCCCCCTCTCTCTCTGTAATCAGCATCCCTTCAAAAAAAACATACATGCGCAAGCAGGCACACACACAGCCTATACATTCTTCTGTGAAATCCTGACCCACATACCAAACCCAAACCAGGCACTTCCTCAGATCTTCCCTCGTTCCCCTTAGCCTGTCCTTCTGGGGGTCCCCCAGTGCATCATGGGTAAGCTAGAGCTCAGCGAAGAGGAGGAGACTTCAAAGGGCAGGCGGGGGAGAGACGGCAGACGACAAGGCCTAATTAAGACTAATACACACACTCACATCAAAGTCAATTCCTTCAGATTTGACAACTAAGACAGCTCCCTTGAAGGCATGTCCCTAAAGTAAGATACAGTAGTTCCACCCCCATTTAGGGAAATCTGCCTTGAAATTGAAAAAGAGAACAGCAACTTTTGTCCCTCTCTAGACCCTGAACTCCTCTCGTCACCATGGTGACCAAGGCCCCAGAGTCTATATTCTGCTTCCAAAAGATTAGGAGGTCTAGACTATCACAGAACTCTATCTGGCTGGTTGCTCTTTCTCCTCCAGTCTCATTCCCACTCTTTGTCAAGTAACTAGGAAATATGATATGGTCAAATTAATATCCAATTGAAAATAGAAAAAATAAATGGAATGAGAAAAGACGTATGTGAATATGTGGGTGTCGATGTGCACGCGAGAGAGTGTGAAGGCGAGACCGAGCAAGCAAAGGATAAAGAGAGGGAGGAAAAGAGAAAGTGAGCATATTTGGAGTGAGAAGAACAGAATGGCGTCTTTGTGTTTGTGTAAGAGGCATGACATCACCAGGGTAACTCCAGGCATGTACTGTTAGCTGAGGAAAGTACAGAGACCGAGCTGTACTGTAATTCAATACGAAACCAGGAACCCCCCCCCCAAAAATACCATGATTTTGAAATGTTCACGAAATGTAATCCATAGAAGGGTTCTTTGGAGGAAGTTTTCTTGACATATGCATCTGAAAGCATAACTGAGAAATAATTCATCAAAGTTGGCCTCCTTTAAGACTCCATACCGTTTCATCTGTAGGCACTTCAAAGCAACAATTGGTGTCATATGAAGCTTTACCGCTTGCTCTGTAATATGAGTAGTACATTGATTTCAATAAACACGTTTTTACATTTATTTTGCTTACAAAAATCTAAAACATGAATATAGAAAAGTACGAACGTAATATACTTTACGGGCAAATCAAACGTTCCAGAGTGGGATCCCTGTTACTTTTGTTATGATCCAATTTGTCAGCATTACCAACAGAGTGAATGTGAAAATGGATTCAAAATGGTCCCCCTCAGGTGGTGATTTGCAGGATGTGTAATGACACCAATAAAAGGAGTGCCGTGATTGGTTACATTGCCTACTGTGCCAATCTCTCTATAAAAACAGGCTATAACTTTAAAACTAGCAGAGATCCAACGCTGAAACATTGATATGCCAGTAGAGTATATTATGTTTAACAATATACAAGAAAAAATGCCAAATCTAAAATAATAATTGTCAATATTTCTGTTTATAATTTTCCATATTCATAAATGAAATGTACATGTGTGTGAAATAGAAACTCTATTCATATTTCAGAGCAAGTGGTAAAGCTTCATATGACATCAACTTTTGCTTTGCAGCACCTAGTCTTAAAGGAGGACTGGGTAAGGCCAAAATGAAATAAATATGCCAACTTTGATGAATTCGTTCTCAATTATACTTTTAGATACAAAATGTCAAATACATGTCAACGACCCTTCCTTCCAAAGAACCGAGGCTAATACGGGTAACACCGTGATAAGCTATTCAACTACACCCCTGAGGCAAACACCTAGTACCTGTCCATAGGGCTGGGGGACATATCAAATCAATAACAATTTTGGTTTTAGCGTGATGTTCCAAATGCCTGTATCACAAGAATGCATTTTTGTTGTTGTTTTGATGAGCGTTCCGAGTCTATTCAGAGCAGTTCAACTGTTCTACCTTGTTAGCAAGCAAATAGAGCCAAGTTGGACTAGACTTGAAATATAAAAGATTAGCTGGCTACTCATTAGCGAGTGGGCTTGTGCTTGAGAGATTGTTTGAGACCCGTGTTCATTTTCTATAATGCCTGCTACCAGAAGTTGGTCATTATTGGTGGATCTGCATTGAGCATGGTTCTGGTTACAATTTTAACTTCTTCGATATAGGGGGCGCTCTTTTAATTTTTGGATGAAAAAAACATTCCCGTTTTAAACAAGATATTTTGTCACGAAAAGATGCTCGACTATGCATATAATTGACAGCTTTGGAAAGAAAACACTCTGACGTTTCCAAAACTGCAAAGATATTATCTGTGAGTGCCACAGAACTGATGCTACAGGCGAAACCGAGATGAAATTTCAAACAGGAAATGCCCCAGATTTTGAAAGCGCTGTGTTCCAATACCTCCTTATATGGCTGTGAATGCGCCAGGAATGAGCCTACACTTTCTGTCGTTTCCCCAAGGTGTCTGCAGCATTGTGACGTATTTGTAGGCATATCATTGGAAGATTGACCATAAGAGACTACATTTACCAGGTGCCCGCTTGGTGTCCTCCGTCGAAATTATTGCGTAATCTCCAGCTGCGTGCATTTTTCCATTTGCTTCAGAGGAGAAACCCAACTGCCACGAATGACTTATCATCAAATAGATATGTGAAAAACACCTTGAGGATTGATTCTAAACAACGTTTGCCATGTTTCTGTCGATATTATGGAGTTAATTTGGAAAAAAGTTTGGCGTTGTAATGACTGAATTTTCGGGGGTTTTTCTTAGCCAAACGTGATGAACAAAACGGAGCGATTTCTCCTACACAAATGATCTTTTTGGAAAAACTGAACATTTGCTATCTAACAGAGTCTCCTCATTGAAAACATCCGAAGTTCTTCAAAGGTAAATTATTTTATTTGAATGCTTTTCTTGTTTTTGTGAAAATGTTGCCTGCTGAATGCTAGGCTTAATACTATGCTAGCTATCAATACTCTTACACAAATGCTTGTGTAGCTATGGTTGAAATGCATATTTTGAAAATCTGAGATGACAGTGTTGTTAACAAAAGGCTAAGCTTGTGAGTGAATATATTTCTTTCATTTCATTTGCGATTTTCATGAATAGTTAACGTTGCGTTATGGTAATGAGCTTGAGGCTGATTACGCTCCCGGATACGGGATTGCTCGACGCAAGAAGTTAACAAAAAGGGCATTTTTATTGACAGACTTGAAAGCCCGATCAGGGAATAATATATATATTTTTTAAAGCAGGTTAAACTATTTTGATAAAATAATGTAATAATTAGTGGGTCTTCTGGTTGTGTACGGCTTATATTTAGCCTAGGAGTAATTTTACAAGCCCTGAATTCATTAGATTATTGCTGACTGTTTGAAATGTGGTGTATTGCCCTTTAATTGTGCAGCAAAGCTTATTCAGATTAAAAAAATAAATTAAAATTGGAGATTTGATTTTTAGGTCATATCCCCCAGTCCTACCTGTTCTATCAGTCTGCTGTGTACATGGGGGTGAGTGACGGGCTACAGTTACAGGCTTAACCCTGGGCTAGCTGACATCACCCCTATGATATAAAGATCAAAGACAGTCACAGACTCCTGTAGGCCACCACACAAACACACCAGTACGCGCACACACACCAGTGCCAGAGGTGTTCCTCATCTTGCAGGTGTGCCTTACTAACCAAAACCACCACGGTCGTCAAATGAATGGGGTTATAGACATGCCAGACTACAAGATACTTCTGAGCACTCACCCAAACACAGCATTACACCCCCTTCCTGGACCCTGATGGAGTTCCATTAAGCTGAACCGCGGTGCACCGGGCGATGGCCCGTGACGTGAACGGGGGGAAAAAGTGAGGGAGGAGAAGGGCCTTTTTCAAATCAATCAGTAATCTGTGCTGCTCAGTCATGCTGTCAACAAAATTGTGTGGATATATTGAAGGAACATCTCAAGACATCAGCCAGGAAGTTGAAGCTTGGTCACAAATGGGTCTTCCAAATGGACAATGACTCCAAGCATACTTCAAAAGTTGTGGCAAAATGGTATTGGAGTGGCCATCACAAAGCCCTGACCTCAATCCTATAGAAAATTTGTGGGCAGAACTGAAAATGTGTGTGCGAGCAAGGAGGCCTACAAACCTGACTCAGTTACACCAGCTCTGTCGGAGGAATGGGCCAAAATTCACCCAACTTATTGTGGGAAGCTTGTGGAAGGCTACCCGAAACGTTTGACCCAAGTTTAACAATTTAAAAGGCAATGCTACCAAATACTAATTAAGTGCATGTAAACTTCTGACCCGCTGGGAATGTGATGAAATAAATAAAAGCTGAAATAAATAATTCTCTCTACTATTATTCTGACATTTCACATTCTTAAAATAAAGTGGTGATCCAAACTGACCTAAGACAGGGAATTTTTACTAGGATTAAATGTCAGAAATTGTCAAAACTGAGTTTAAATGTATTTGGCTAAGGTGTATATAAACTTCCAAAAAGCAGATAGTGTTTTTATCAAAAGCAATCACTTTTGCATGTGAACACACAGAATCCTACTCATTACGCCACGTGCTTGACTTGTCACTTCGCTGGCTAACTCATTGATAGTGCTTTATAGTACACCCCTCTGGAGGCAGCTCAGTTCCAAATCAAATACAATCAACGCTAACCCGGTTAGGCCCGAGGCATTCATCAAATCCCCTCCCTCATCACTCCCCTTCCACACCATGAACCCAAACCTTATCCTACACACACAAACCATCCCCTTAACCAAACTTAGCCTTATCTCAGCTAGCCTACCAAACAACCTCCCCCAAAAACACAGATGAGATAGCAACATAAATAACGGAACACAGCCATTAGAGAAATAACGCTGCCTCCCCTCTGATCTTTTGACCTGCAGCTCAGGGGTGAGAGGTCGGGCATATCACTATGACAACCTGGGGACGCCTGACCTCCCAAAACCCACACGAGCCAACCGGCTGAGTGGTAATGACTGCTGATGCCAATAACCATAAACCAGTGCAGCCAGGGGGGCAACCGTTCACAGTGATGTAATGGGATGTGTTAGCACAAAACGCTGCTGCTCGACATCCATCACACTGGTTGACTGGAACTGAGCCAGTCACGCCGACTCGCGCACACACCTCTCAGTGTAAGGAGCTAAAAGGAGTTTCAGCGTGACTGACCCTGGAGGGATGAGCTGAAATAACAGAGCTAACGGGTAATGGACATGTGTGTGAGTGAGTAAGAGTGTGTGTGTACATTAGAGGCCCTTGCGCAAACAGAGACAGAAATACCTATGTCCCAAATGCTGTAAAATCTCCTTCAGTGTGAGAGTGGAGAGAGGATGCCAAGAGAGTGAGACAGAGCAAGAGAGAAGAGGAGCGATCAGATCCTGTAGAGAAGGAGAGAAGTGGAACAGAAGGAGGGCAAAGACAGAGAGAAAGAGGAGAAGAGGAATGATCAGATCCTGTAGAGAAGGAGAGAAGTGGAACAGAAGGAGGGCAGAGAGAGAGAAAGAGGAGCGATCAGATCCTGTAGAGAAGGAGAGAAGTGGAACAGAAGGAGGGCAAAGACAGAGAGAAAGAGGAGCAAGAGGAATGATCAGATCCTGTAGAGAAGGAGAGAAGTGGAACAGAAGGAGGGCAGAGAGAGAGAAAGAGGAGCGATCAGATCCTGTAGAGAAGGAGAGATGTGGAACAGAATCGAGGGCAGAGGGAGAGAAAGGAGATAACAGTGGGGAGATAGGGATAGCGAAGGAGAGAGGGGATGGGTGAAAGGGGGAGGGAGGAGAGGGGCAGTAAGGGAGGGTATTTTTAGGACTGGGTACTGCAGACTCACATCTGAATACAGTGTATTCTATAGAGGACAGGCATGCCATTATACACAGACAAGCATAAACACCACACAGGCACGTGCTCCTTCCCGCTCTCTCTCTTCACATTTGACATTTTAGTTATTTAACAGACACTTATTCAGGGTGACTTACAGTTGGTGCATTCATCTTAAGATACAGTAGCTAGGTGGGACAAACATCTCTCAGTCATAGCTACTTTATTTTATTGAGGAAAAATCTATCAGAAAAGTGAGTCTGTCTGATCAAAAATACAAACAACCCACAAATTAAAGCAGGAAAATAAGTGATCAGAGCCCCATAGTGAGTGGCATGACACACAGACACACACGGTTTGAATTGGTTCCCAGACACTACAGTGTCATCTGTGTGCAGCAAGGGGGGGTTGGAAAGGGAGAAAAAGCACTGTGTGTGTGTGGGAGATAAGAGGATAAGCACAGACTAGGCTATACATTATCCCTGTGTCAAATGGAGAGATGAACGGGACAGAGTCCAACAGGACCCAGACCTCACCCCTAAACACATATGCTCACAGCCAGCTACATACAACCCTTTGGGGTTGCCTAGACCGCTACCCTTTAACCAGCTTTAGCAATGTCTCAGTCTCACATGATGACCATTTGAGAAGATAAGACTCTGTGCATCGTTGTCTCCCTCTGTGTGTGCAAGGAGCAGAAGGCCACACCGGTGCGGTTATTGGACCCCCTGTAGTCTGACAGCCAAGTCAATAACTGTCAGCCCATCCATCCTCTCTTCCTGTAGCACCTTCCTCCCACCAGCCCTCTCAGCCTTACAGTTACACATCTTGCTATTTACTTCTTCTTCTCCTTTAAAGCCATACCACACTAACAAGGTCTAACGAGCTGCTTCCGGACGACTCAGGACAGCCAGCCAGAGGAGCACAACAGGGAACGTGCGAGTGTGTCCCAAAACACGGGCTTCCTCTTTGCAAGGAACAGCTGGAATAGTTCACATTCCACAGGACAGAGATAGGAGGGACACATGTCCCACACAAACACACGCAAGACGGATATGAACATTAGCAGTAAAATGCCTAAGTTATCTGGAAGTGTTTTCCAACAACATGAAGAGCAGATCAATTATTTCATCCTTGCATGTTTCAATGCTTTATCACTTCACTGTATTCTTCCCACTGATCTCCCTTTCCCTATTGATCCTCCCCTTTCTCACAACCTGCCCCAGGCCCCAACTCTAAACCACAAAGCCCTAGAGAACAGGTGTGCCCACCAGGTTCACCTAGAGGTCGTCCCTGAGACACCCAGGCCAGCACAGGTGGTTGTTGCGTCCCACGGTCTCTGTTCTGTTCCCACTGGGCCAGCCAGTGGTGCTTCCCGTCTTTGTCCCGGTCACTCCAGGTGTGACATTCCTCGTCACCTGAGTGAGGGTTAGGAAGTCAGAAAGAGAAACATTCCACCCTCTCAACAGTTTCAGCTAGTCTCCTTTACTCTCCATTATCACCATGTCCTCTGATTTGGCTGTGAAGGCAGAATGGCTAGAAAATGAGACTAGGATAGGAAGTCATTCATGAGTATGGCCTGCCTCTCAGCCATGTTTCCCATTAGCTCACTACCTCCTCCCAATACCACTTTAACCCCACTTGCATTCAGGACGACCAAGCGTTCACAATGTTAATAATTTATCTGCGCACAAGTGTCATCTTCAACACATACATAGCCTGCCACCCAAGACTAGAGGTAGACCGATTAATCGGAATGGCCGATTAATTAGAGCCGATTTCAAGTTTTCATAACAATCGGAAATCGGTATTTTTGGACACCGATTTGGCAAAACAAAGTTTACAACATTAATTTAACTAGGCAAGTCGGTTAAGAACAAATTCTTATTTTAAATGACGGCCTAGGAACGGTGGGTTAACTGCCTTGTTCAGGGGCAGAACGACAGATTTTTACCTTGTCAGCTCGGGGATTCGTTTATGGAACATTCCGGTTACTAGTCCAAGGGGCAGGCTGACTACCTGTTACGCGAGGGCAGCAAGAAGCCAAGGTAAGTTGCTAGTAAGCATTAAACTTATAAAAAACAATCAATCTTCACATAAATCACTAGTTAACTACACATGGTTGATGATATTACTAGTTTATCTAGCTTGTCCTGCGTTGCATATAATCGATGTGGTGCCTGTTAATTTCTTTTCGAATCACAGCCTACTTCGACAAACGGGTGATGATTTAGTCTCTCTTTCACTGCAGCCGAAGTGAGTAAGACATTTAAACGTGTTAACCCTCGCAAGGCTGCAGGCCCAGACGGCATCCCCAGCCGCGCCCTCAGAGCATGCGCAGACCAGCTGGCCGGTGTGTTTACGGACATATTCAATCAATCCCTATACCAGTCTGCTGTTCCCACATGCTTCAAGAGGGCCACCATTGTTCCTGTTCCCAAGAAAGCTAAGGTAACTGAGCTAAACGACTACCGCCCCGTAGCACTCACATCCGTCATCATGAAGTGCTTTGAGAGACTAGTCAAGGACCATATCACCTCCACCCTACCTGACACCCTTGACCCACTCCAATTTGCTTACCGCCCAAATAGGTCCACAGACGATGCAATCTCAACCACACTGCACACTGCCCTAACCCATCTGGACAAGAGGAATACCTATGTGAGAATGCTGTTCATCGACTACAGCTCGGCATTCAACACCATAGTACCCTCCAAGCTCGTCATCAAGCTCGAGACCCTGGGTCTCGACTGCCCTAACCCCTGGACAAGAGGCCCTGTGCAACTGGGTAATGGACTTCCTGACGGGCCGCCCCCAGGTGGTGAGGGTAGGCAACAACATCTCCTCCCCGCTGATCCTCAACACTGGGGCCCCACAAGGGTGTGTTCTGAGCCCTCTCCTGTACTCCCTGTTCACCCACGACTGCGTGGCCATGCACGCCTCCAACTCAATCATCAAGTTTGCGGACGACACAACAGTGGTAGGCTTGATTACCAACAACGACGAGACGGCCTACAGGGAGGAGGTGAGGGCCCTCGGAGTGTGGTGTCAGGAAAATAACCTCACACTCAACGTCAACAAAACTATGGAGATGATAGTGGACTTCAGGAAACAGCAGAGGGAACACCCCCCCATCCACATCGATGGAACAGTAGTGGAGAGGGTAGCAAGTTTTAAGTTCCTCGGCATACACATCACAGACAAACTGAATTGGTCCACTCACACAGACAGCATCGTGAGGAAGGCGCAGCAGCGCCTCTTCAACCTCAGGAGGCTGAAGAAATTCGGCATGTCACCAAAAGCACTCACAAACTTCGACAGATGCACAATCGAGAGCATCCTGGCGGGCTGTATCACCGCCTGGTATGGCAACTGCACCGCCCTCAACCGTAAGGCTCTCCAGAGGGTAGTGAGGTCTGCACAACGCATCACCGGGGCAAACTACCTGCCCTCCAGGACACCTACACCACCCGATGCTACAGGAAGGCCATAAAGATCATCAAGGACATCAACCACCCGAGCCACTGCCTGTTCACCCCGCTGCCATCCAGAAGGCGAGGTCAGTACAGGTGCATCAAAGCTGGGACCGAGAGACTGAAAAACAGCTTCTATCTCAAGGCCATCAGACTGTTAAACAGCCACCACTAACATTGAGTGGCTACTGCCAACACACTGTCAATGACACTGACTCTACTCCAGCCACTTTAATCATGGGAATTGATGGGAAATGATGTAAATATATCACTAGCCACTTTAAACAATGCTACCTTATATAATGTTACTTACCCTACATTGTTCATCTCATATGCATACGTTGATACTGTACTCTATATCATCGACTGCATCCTTATGTAATACATGTATCACTAGCCACTTTAACTATGCCACTTGGTTTACATACTTATCTCATATGTATATACTGTACTCGATATCATCTACTGTATCTTGCCTATGCTGCTCTGTACCATCACTCATTCATATATCCTTATGTACATATTCTTTATCCCCTTACACTGTGTATGACAGTAGTTTTTTTTTTGAATTGTTAGTTAGATTACTTGCTCGTTATTACTGCATTGTCGGAACTAGAAGCACAAGCATTTCGCTACACTCGCATTAACATCTGCTAACCATGTGTATGTGACAAATAAAATTTGATTTGATTTGATTTGATTTGACTGTCGTTGCACCAAACCTAACCATAAATATCAATGCCTTTCTTTAAAATCAATACACAAGTATATATTTTTAAACCTGCATATTTAGTTAATATTGCCTGCTAACATAAATTTCTTACAATTAGGGAAATTGTGTCACTTCTATTGCGTTCAATGCAACAGAGTCAGGGTATATGCAGCAGTTTGGGCCGCATGGCTCGTTGCGAACTGCGTGAAGTCCATTTATTCCTAACAAAGACTGTAATTAATTTGCCAGAATTGTAACATAATTATGACATAACATTGAAGGTTGTGCAATGTAACAGCAATATTTAGACTTAGGGATGCCACCCTTTAGATTTAATACGTAACGGTTCCGTATTTCACTGAAAGAATAAACGTTTTGTTTTCAAAATGATAGTTTCCTGATTCGACCATATTAATGAACAAAGGCTTGTATTTCTGTGTGGTATTATGTTATAATTAAGTCTATGTTTTGATATTTGATAGAGCAGTCTGACTAAGCGATGGTAGGCAGCAGCAGGCTCGTACGCATTCATTCGAACAGCACTTTCGTGCATTTTGCCAGCAGCTCTTCTCAATGCTTCAAGCATTAAGCTGTTTATGACTTTAGGCCTATCAACTCCCGAGATTAGGTTGGTGTAACCGATGTAAAATGGCTAGCTAGTTAGTGGGGTGCACGCTAATAGCGTTTCAATCGGTGACACTCGCTCTGAGACTTGGAGTAGTTGTCCCCCTTGCTCTGCAAGGGCCGCGTTTTTTTTTGTGGAGCGATGGGTAACGATACTTCAAGGGTGGCTGTTGTCGTTGTGTTCCTGGTTCGAGCCCAGGTAGGGGCGAGGAGAGGGACGGAAGCTATACTGTTACACTGGCAATACTAAAGTGCCTATAAGAACATCCAATAGTCAAAGGTATATGAAATACAGATGGTATACAGAGAAATAGTCCTATAATTCCTATAATAACTACAACCTAAAACTTCTTATCTGGGTATATTGAAGACTCATGTTAAAAGGAACCACCAGCTTTCATATGTTCTCATGTTCTGAGCAAGGAACTTAAACGTTAGCTTTTTTACATGGCACATATTGCACTTTTACTTTCTTCTCCAACACTTTGTTTTTGCATTATTTAAACCAAATTGAACATGTTTCATTATTTATTTGAGGCTAAATTGATTTTATTGATCTATTATATTAAGTTAAAATAAGTGTTCATTCAGTATTGTTGTAATTGTCATTATTACAAAAAATATATATAATTTTTTAAAATTATTATTATTTATTTATTTTTAAAATCAGCCGATTAATCGGTATCGGCTTTTTCTGTTCCTTCATTAATCGGTATCGGCGTTGAAAAACCATAAATCGGTCGACCTCTACCCAAGACCCTTCAAAAGAGTCCTGAGACAAATTGGCACCAAGATACAACGTCCAACACACACACACACACACACGAGTTCAGCTAGAACAGAACAAACCCTTTTTGTGATGTAACTTTAGCTTCGGCTAGATTCAATTTCTTCAGCCTCTTGTCCGTTTGCTAACTAACAACGTTCCCATGACTTCCTACAGCTCCAGAGCCCCACAGTGTCAGCTGAACTAGTGAACCAGAGTCAACAGACTCCGTACTCTGCTGTACCTGTGCTGTCACTGTGTGCTATGCGGGTTGGGATATGAGGGTCTGTACAGCACTGTGAAGGAATGTAAACTACGTGCCTGTCAGAACAGTGTGCCATGCCCCACTATGTGAAGTTACATAACAAGGTAGGGTTTGTCCTGTTATCGTAGCTGAACTCATGTTACTCTGTGTATAGTGTAGGCTGGTTGAAGATTACGGATCCATGACTATTTCAGCATGGCAGACAGGAAAGACTAACGGGACACCATCACTCTGTATTAGACACAGTCAGTCTGTGCTGTTGTGCGTGTGTCTATTTCAGGGAATTTACCTATGAGTGTGTATAATGAGTACAGTATCTGAAGTGTGTATGTACAGTATGTGGTGTGCTTAGTGTACGAGTGCTACTGTTCGTGTGTGAATAATCTGTCGGTCTGCTGCTGCTCGGACAATGCCACCCTCTAATCTCCAGATTACAAGCCAATGTCCCAACCCCCACAGGGCAACGCATGATGGGACAGTTTCCTCAGAGAGAGAGAGAGAGAGAGAGAGAGAGAGAGAGAGAGAGAGAGAGAGAGAGAGAGAGAGAGAGAGAGAGAGAGAGAGAGAGAGAGAGAGAGAGAGAGAGAGAGAGAGAGAGAGAGAGAGAGAGAGAGAGAGAGAGAGAGAGAGAGAGAGAGAGAGACAGAGAGAGAGAGAGAGAGAGAGAGAGAGAGAGAGAGAGAGACAGAGAGACAGAGAGAGAGAGAGAAGAAAGAAGAAAAAGAGAGAGAGAGAGAGAGAGAGAGAGAGAGAGCGAGAGAGAGAGAGAGAGAGAAAAGAGAGAAAAGAGAAGAGAAAAGAGAGAGAGAGAGAAAGAGAGAGAAAGAAAGAGAGAGAGAAAAAGAAAGAGAGAAGAAAAAGAGAAAGAGAGAGAGAGAGAAAAAGAGAGAGAGAGAGAAAAAGAGAGAGAAAAAGAGAGAGAGAGAGAAAGAGAGAGAAAGATGGGACAAAGACAGAATGTGTAAGTGCACACACACAGTGCCGGTCTGTGCATGGTACCGGGGTGGTGTTAATCAGACCATGGGCTCCTTCCAAAAGGGCTGCTCCAGTTCCCACAATGCCCCTCTTCAGACAACGAAAGGGGGGCATTGGGCTCGTCTACAGAAACCCCTCAAACCCCACCACGCCTCCCTCCAAACTCTTTTCAGGGGACAGAAAGTATATCCCTCAGAAGGCGTCCCTTTCCCACCAGAACACACACCCACGTACATCAACTCTTGTCCAGAGCCATTCATATAAGATGACATCCAAACCAGATAACAATAGACTGGTATTGTACTGTTGGCCTACACACACATTGCAGGCTGATATAAATGGCTGATTTCTGTGTATTACCTCAACTCTCTCCATAGAACAGCAGGAAGGAAGCTGTGGCTCTGTCGCCATAGCAAGCCAAGGAAGTGTGCGTGTCTAACACACCTTGAAAGTACAGTCTATTAGTTGGCAGAGCAATACACCAGACACAAACAGCGAAGACCGCTGACACAGTACTAAAATACCATGACTAGTCAGCACATCAAACCACTAATCAACTACACTGAATGTCTTTTACAGTTGAGCCATCTCCACCACAACTTCCTCAGTTTCACTTTCAAACTATTAACAGAGACACAACGGGATGATCCCCACCATACAAAACACACAAGCCCACCCCTCTTCCACATTCCTTACATGGCTGACATAACTTCCATAATCAGCATGTGTGCATACGTGGTCTGTCCCTCCGCCTCCCCTCGCTAGTTGTGCTGATTCAGTCACCCATGTTCTAAAGCAGGCCTGGGAAAAAGGGCTGGTCAACAGTTGTCTCACTCACACACACACACTAGGTAGGTGGAGATAGCCAATAAGTCATTAGGTTTTAGGCATGGCCCCCCCATCAAATGATCTCCTTTACACTTGAATGGTGTATTGTCCATACTTAGTCATGTGTATTGTCAATACTTAGTCATGTGTATTGTTTATACTGCACATGACTATGACAATGGGAAAATAGCAATGATAGAATTAACACCTCTGTGTATTCCATCTTACAGAATGCTGTTCTCTGGTTCGTTCTATAGCTGTCTGAACATTCCTTTACCTCAGTTCTAAGACTCTTTAATATGTCTGTGTGGGAGTGAGGCCCACGCAGGCTGCAATAATTACACTCATTATCAAGCCTACAATTAGACTGTCCCGAAAAAAAAATACATAATTGCTACGTGACCCAAAATACACCCAATGACAAAGCACCATGTCCCGAAGACACATGGCATCAGATAAAGGGGGTCTTCATCAGCATCCACTCCTCCTCCTCCCTCTCTTCTCTGTCCTCCCTCTCTTGAATCAGGAACTGAGGGAAAGCATCTGATTGCCCCTAATGACTATCTGATGTCACATTCCACACGTCCAGGCAAACAGTTTAACCCTTGGCTGACCAGACTGAGGGGAGAGGCAGAGGGCTGTGTGAGGTGGCCTGCCTTCCCGATCCATCCCTTCCTCCACACATAATCCTACTAGTAGGAATAGGGACGTGCACGCCTCACAGGCACAGAGACACACACATGAACATTCACACAAGGACTAAAGAGGAAGAAATTCATGGAAAATATATGTATATCTTGCTCTCTCGCCCACACACACATATAAACACGCACTTGTTCATGCCTCTGTTAGCTATGTCTTCAGTGCTAGCTACAGTTCTGGCTGTGGGGCACGGTGTGTGCTGTAACTCTTGTCCCTAATCAATGAGCTTTCTCAAGACACAGTTACATAACACATGATTAAGGCCTGATATGATAGTGCGTGAGTGAGTGAGAGAGAGAGCGATACCTCATAAATTGGGATGGATAGAAATAGAGAAAGCGCCTGGTTCTGTTGTCAATGGCAACAGTGTGTTCTAACCTAGGATGATCTTCTGTAAGCCTGTCAGTGAGATATCCCCCCTCCCATAGCAGACAGGAACTTCATGAGCATACTGCAAATATGTGCACTGCGGGCCTTTCTCTGTTAATTGTGATTCAGCCTGGATTCAAACCAGGGACTGTAGTGCCACCTCTTGCACTGAGATGCAGTACCTTAGACTGCTGCGCCACTCAGGAGCCCAATTCCTTTACATTTTTCATACTTTTACTTTTATGTATATTTAAAACCAAATAGTTTCAGACTTTTAATCTAGTAGTATTTTACTAGGTGACTCACTTTTACTTGAGTCATTTTCTATTAAGGTATCTTTACTTTTACTCAAGTATGACAATTGAGTACTTTTCCCATCACTGCTGGACCATCTCGTCTCGTCTCTTCTCCCTCAGACTTGGTCTGCTGATTTGCATGTGAAGGCAGACAGACATATGGATTGAACATTTGTCAGACAGACAGGGAGACACTGTGGGTATAGTAGGCAGAGGGTCCCGTGAAAAGAAGACTCACAGAGGAACCTTCCCAAAGACAGAGGGAGAGAGAGGATGGTACCGCCTTAGAGTCTGGTGTCAAAGGAGGAGAGAGGGGAGTTGACACACACACACAGAGAGAGAGAGAGAGAGAGACAAGAGAGAGACAAGGGAGAGACAAAAAGAGAGACATTTAACAAAACAGAGCAAAAGAGAGAGGGGGCTGGCAAAAGACTGTACAGCACGATATTCTTAGCAACTGCCATGAATATTCGACAGGATCATATCTAATCAGACCTGAGAGGATGAGTGTGAGCCCTTTTATGAGTCATGACAGAGGAACTTCATGGAGCACCAGTACACCATCACGTCTGAATATAATCTGATTCTGTCCCTGTTATCCTTCCATGCACTTCACCTCCCAGCACTGAGACTGATCAATATCACAGCTATCTTGGCATGCTGTTATCAGCAGGGTTACACAGTAGCACTCTAGAGAGCGAGTTGGGACAGAAAAATGAGGGTTTGGGTCAGTATAATTAGCCTGTCCTGAGGGATTGGTTTCACACAGTTAGAACAACCTGCCTACATACCCCTGATCTGGGTCATTCTAGCTGCAGGGAACTGCTAGGTCTAACCTGAGTGCATGTACACACATACCTCTGGCCAAGAACTAACTGACAACTACTAAGATTTGACACACATAGACACACCTATGATGGATGAAAAAACACTCGCTGGACACATGCAGTACTGGGGGGGGTAGATGGAGGGGAGGGTGCATGTTTCAGCCCAGGGACATGTTGGCTCCAGACGCACAGTTAAGGGATGTTCCAGACAGACATGTATGCTACACCACCACTGGAAAAACACCACAGGGGTCAGAGGTCAAACGACACTGCTCCAATGAGACAAGCACCGGAGGACGAGTGTCATCATAATCACACACACACCTGTCAAAGTGGATCTGCTGATAGGATAGGAAAGAGGGACATTTGGACAGAATATGTTACCTCAATTCTTCTCTATGTTGGCTTCTACCAACTACACTGACAAGGTATGATATTAAATGGGGGATGTATCCTATGCCAGTCTGCTTGCCTGGTATCTTTGTGGTTTCAGAGAGAAATCTGACTCTGAACTGATCCATTTCCACCATGATATCGTTTCCCTGAGAGGCAGTCACAGCCAATGGGTGCTACACTGAGATTATACTGTGCCAGGTATTACTGTGGTTTAAGGAACCAATTCCTCATCATCACTATTACACACTTACAGTTACCCTAGTTCAGACATCTATACGATGTGAATTGTAGCTTATTGGCCTAACAACCTTACATTCATTGTTAACATTGTACACAGTAGCCAATCAGTTTCATATATGCACATTTGACAAACTTACAATGTGCGACACCTGTTATGGACCGCAAGGCCTATAATACATTTTTATTTTAATGGTTCAGATAGGCTACAGCAAAACATAAAATTGGCAAAAAACAAACGAAGCCAGTGTAACACTGAAAGTATTCTTTGTGTATAAAATGTGATGACATGCATCTAACTGGCATGGGTCAAGGCATTGACTATTTACACAATTTATACTATACTCAGCACTTTCAATATAACCTACTGTATGTAACGTTACAAGTTTCAGCTTTTCCTGGGTTATAGCCTAAAAGGTGTTGACAACATGGTGTAGAAAATCAAATGGTGCGTAGCCTACAGGCTGAAAGCAAATAGACAACAATGGTATTGCCCATTGTAACCACTCACTAAGGTATATAAGCAACACATATCATTATGTTAATACAACTCATATTAGTAGGTGTCCTGTAGCTAGTCCTATTTTGACAAGCGAGCAAAATAGTTGGTCAACTCAACCAGACCCTTGTGGCGACGCAACATTGCCCACTGGCAACATTGTTTCTAGTCCTTTCAAAGCGACATTGTTGTAGCCATTCTGATGGATAGTGTGCTTGTAAACCTACATGAAGCCACAACATTTGGCTACTTACCAGAAACGATGTACTTTGTTTCGATCTGACTTCCACACCTCGATAGGCGCTTCCTCGGAGGCCGGATGCCTGTTTTTCCACCCACCCGTAAAAAACAGTTCGTCTACGTCTTGCTTTTCTCTTGCTCACATTATTCCGTACAGAATGTTCTCACATGAACACCGTCTTCAAAATTCAAATGATAAACATTACAGACCAGATTCCGAAAGCTCACTTCTATGACGAGCAGGGAGTTTATGGAGAGTGAGAACGGATTGTGTCTGTGGATGAACCGGTAGGGGAGCAAGCTTTGGCTGCCCGCATTCTGACGCCTCCGCCTATGCTGCTGCTGACATGGAGAGAGAGGGGAGAAAGAAACTGAATGCGATTGGTGGCCGCCTCCCAGCAGCACCAATATGGCCCTTCCTTCATTCAATGAGTAGTTTTGTAGCGCCTCCTGCAGAAGGCCTACGACCTAGATAAATCATAGCCTACATTCCCTGATAACTAGGCCTATTAATCAGTGGTGCAAATTACTTACTAAAAATACTTTTAAGTATTACTTAAGTCGTTTTTTGGGGTATCTGTACTTTACTTTACTATTTATATTTTTGGCAACTTTTACTTCACTACATTACTAAAGAAAATAATGCACATTTTACTCCATACATTTTCCCTGATACCCAAATCTATTCGTTATATTTTGAATGCTTAGCATGACAGTCAAATTGTCTGTTTTCACGCACATATCAAGAGAACATCCCTGGTCATCCTTATTGCCTCATCTGGCGGACTCACTAAACACACATGCTTCCTTTGTACATTATGTCTGAGTGTTGGTGTGCCCTTGGCTATCCATAAATTCAAAATACAAGAAAATTGTGCCATCTGGTTTGCTTAAGATACGTCATTTGAAATTATTTCTACTTTTACTTTTGACACTTAAAAAAAAAATACTCGATCTACTTAAACTAAGGGAATTCATTCTCATTTTGAGTCTGTGTCTGTTGATCTCTGTCCCCTAATAGTTTATTCAGTTATAAGGCTATATCTGTTGATCTCTGTCCCCTAATAGTTTATTCAGTTATAAGGCTATATCTGTTGATCTCTGTCCCCTAATAGTTTATTCAGTTATAAGGCTATATCTGTTGATCTCTGTCCCCTAATAGTTTATTCAGTTATAAGGCTATATCTGTTGATCTCTGTCCCCTAATAGTTTATTCAGTTATAAGGCTATATCTGTTGATCTCTGTCCCCTAATAGTTTATTCAGTTATAAGGCTATATCTGTTGATCTCTGTCCCCTAATAGTTTATTCAGTTATAAGGCTATATCTGTTGATCTCTGTCCCCTAATAGTTTATTCAGTTATAAGGCTATATCTGTTGATCTCTGTCCCCTAATAGTTTATTCAGTTATAAGGCTATATCTGTTGATCTCTGTCCCCTAATAGTTTATTCAGTTATAAGGCTATATCTGTTGATCTCTGTCCCCTAATAGTTTATTCAGTTATAAGGCTATATCTGTTGATCTCTGTCCCCTAATAGTTTATTCAGTTATAAGGTTATATCTGTTGCATGTTTTGTACATTTGTCACAAAGATGCTCTGTTTTATTTTATTCTCTCATGTCTTGTGGGTTTATGCGGATGGTTGCCATCTGACGGGATTGAGGAGTGGTATTTATTGTTTTGTGTCTAAATATTTGTTTGCTTGTTTGTTGTTGTTCACTATGACTGAAATGAGCTCTGAGGTCAGGTTGAATGAGGGAAAGCTTCCATTCAATTAATAGTGTGTGTGTGTGTGTGTGTGTTTGGTTTTACTATCCTTGTGGGGACCAAAAGGGTTAGCATTAGGGTTATGGGTTAGGTTTAGGGGGTTTGCGGGTTAAGGTAAGGGTTAGAGTTATGGATTAGGTTTAGGGTGACGGTTAGGTGTAAGGGAAAATAGAATATTGAATGGGACCAAATTGTTTTTACCCCACAAGAATAGTCAAACAAAAGTGCACGTGTGTGTGTGTGCGTGTGCGCACGCGCGTGTGTCAATGTCACTCTCGCTTGTGGACTTCGACCTAGTTGGAGAGTATGACAGCAGCAGCATACTGTAGCTCTACATAACAGTGGGCATATGACTGCGCATCGAAGGGAATACAGAATAAAACATATTCTTGCAAAATGTCTCGAGCGGCAGACAGACTGAAAGTGGTCGTGAATCATCTAGATCGACCATCTTCTTTTGTTGTATCCTTTTCAAGTGTTTTACTGTAAACGTCGTGTGTTTCTCCATGGCTGCGCGGTGCTGAGATTTCTGACCGATTTTCAGGGACTGCGCGTCGGTACAGCTTCGCAGGACAGGCCGGGGCATGAGTAAATTATCCGGCCTTTTCAGAGCGAACTGAACATTGGGAGTGGAACTATGACATTGCAAAATGTATTTATTTTCTGTAAATGTGTTTATTTATCCATATAAGACTACACTATCTTATAGGCTATGAATGCGTAAACGGCGCACGTGTAACTATTAGGCTATAGGTATTCACAATTTAATTTATTCTTATAATTAACGGTATGACATATTTTGCATAAATGTGTAATAGCTACAAATAACTATTTTGTTATAAGACATCATTCATGTATGGCCTTAATTCATTGCATAAAGCAAGCATCTACCTCTGGCCAAAACGTTACCTACTATCAACCACAAGCACTGAGGTAAGTGACACATCAATCTCCTATTTGGGCTGTTTTGTCCATGTCAATGGCCTTATATCAGGACAGTCTAAAAGTACAGGTACTGACCCTTGCCCTACTTACTGTGCACATTACACAATGCTGAGATCCTCTCAGTAGTTCATTCAACTTTGAGTTACCTCACTCTGTAACTTAACACAATGTAACATAGGCACAGAGTCTAATAAGTGTTTATCACACTGTCAGGCACAGAGTCTAATAAGTGTTTATCACACTGTCAGGCACAGAGTCTAATAAGTGTGTATCACACTGTCAGGCACAGAGTCTAATAAGTGTGTATCACACTGTCAGGCACAGAGTCTAATAAGTGTGTATCACACTGTCAGGCACAGAGTCTAATAAGTGTTTATCACACTGTCAGGCACAGAGTCTAATAAGTGTTTATCACACTGTTATTCACTTGCTGTATCCAGGTATTCCTTTGACAATGATCTGCTGAGCACTGAGCAGAGAATCTCCTATGAGGAGGATGGGTTCCTCCTGATCAAGGGCCTGGTGTCTGGGGAGGACATTGACAGATTCAGGTAAGACCACAACACCATGAGCGAGACAACAGAAAGATCTCAGATGTTACTGAAAGGATAGAAACACTAGATAAACAAAAAACAGGCGTCTAACGTAAGAATGCTCAACGATGAAAGTACAAAAGAGACCACAGAAGAGAAGAATGCCTGAAGATCACTTGACTTGACTGTCTCCACCAGCGCTTCAATATGTCCCCTGTCTTTGACCCCACATGCAGCATGGTTCACCAGTAGAACGGCAGAACACTGCTCCTCTGTACCAGAGACACATGGCTTTACCAGCTGGGCTTAATTAGTGATGCTACACTGAACAAGGACTGTTTGTGTGTGTGTGTGTGTGTGTGTGTGTGGCAGGGTGGCGTTTGAGCGGATATGCCGTCGGGAGGTGCAGGTCCCGGGGCTGGTGGTGATGAGGGACGTGTCCATCGCCAAGTCAGAGTTCGTCCCTAACCAGAAGGCCATCTCCAAGCTGCAGGACTTCCAGGAAGAGCCTGAGTTATTCCGCTACTGTAGCCTGCCTCAGGTACACACACTGCATGGACACACACACACACGGACCCACGCAGGTGGACTGCATCAAGATCTCATAGTTTCCCATCGAAATTCGACGTCTTTTGGATGAACATCTATTTTTGCTAGAGCGTTGGGAACTGCCGTAACGCAGTGGTCTGGGCAGAGCGCTTCGTCTCCGAGCATCACGAGTTCCTGCCAGGCAATCGTTTTTATTTCATTTTTTTGGTGAGCGCTTAGGAAGGCATAGATATCCACGTTCTCAGGACCTTTTCAAACGTCCGAAATCAAAGTCTATTTCTAGTGATCAGGCTGACACGGACGCATTCATGCACACACAGACGCACACACTCTCAAGCGCACACATAAGCTCAGAACACACATGTTCTTCTTAGTCTTTCTTTCCTTTTTTTCTTATTTTTTTCCACATCTAGTTTTTATTATTTCACTTGTCTTTGTCTTTCTCAGATCCTGAATTATGTGGAGTGTTTCACTGGTCCCAACATCATGGCCATGCACACCATGCTGATCAACAAGCCCCCAGACACAGGTACAGAACAGTGTGACCCATATCTAACCTCTAACCCCTCAACCTCTAACACTGACCCTTATCCAAAAAGACACACATAGACACACCTTCTAGAGCAGGGATGGGCAATTCCAGTCCTCGAGGGCCCGACTGGTGTCACAGTTCTGCCCCAGCTAACACACCTGACTCCAATCACCTAATCATGATCTTCAGTTTAGAATGCATTTTGATGAATCAGCTGTGTTTGCTAGGGATAGAGAAAGTGTGACACCAATCAGGGCCTCGAGGACTGGAGTTGCCCACCCCTGTTCTAGAGAGTGAAAACAGAGAGCCTGTCCATGTAATGTATCTTTATTTGTGTGTGTGATCTATCTCAGGTAATAAGACATCTCGCCACCCAATGCACCAGGACCTGCATTATTTTCCATTCCGTCCGGCGGACCGTATTGTCTGTTCCTGGACCGCCATGGAGAAGATTCACCGCCAGAACGGCTGTCTGGTGGTCCTTCCTGGTTCTCACCACGGCACCCTCAAAGAACACGACTACCCAGAGTGGGAGGTGAAACACACACACCTGCATCCTCAACAAGCACGACTACCCCCACTAGATCTTGTGACATCACTTCCCTTTTCTTTTCCTCAGGGTGGGGTCAATAAGATGTACCACGGTGTCCGTGACCACGACCCCAATCATCCCAGGGTGCACCTGGAGATGGAGAAAGGAGACACAGTGTTCTTCCACCCTCTATTGATCCATGGATCTGGAATGAACCAGACGCAGGGCTTCCGCAAGGTATCACACTCAACACTGAAAAACACTCTGGAAGCCATAGATACCTAACCATTCTAGGATCCCGAAATCATGGAAGTGTGTGTGTGTGTGTGTGTGTGTGTGTGTGGGTGTAGGCCATCTCCTGCCACTATGCCAGTGCTGACTGCTACTACATTGACGTGAGGGGAACCACCCAGGAGAACATAGGCCAGGAGGTGAAAGAGATCGCAGCAAGGAAATACGCTGTTAATGACGTCACATTTGAGGTACATCACATCTCTGCAGGAGTGATACAGTATACATCAAACACATTGTTAATAGACTGTGGGTAACACTGTCTGTTTTGTGTGTGGTATAGGATACCTGGGCTGTAAGGGGCCGTCTGGTGCAAGGGGATAGGACCAATCTGTGAGAGAGCCCGCCCACCACAGTGTGACGGTCACTCACCACTAACAACCTGCCAATCAAAGGAGATTGAAAAAGTTGGCTAATCCACCAGCCAATAAGCTGAGACTCATTGACGGGAGTAATTTATTCGTTGGGCAAGAGTGAGTGTCCAAGATTCTGAGAGCTGTTTGCCAGATGTGTTTAACATATTTGATTTTGATTTGATTCTATTTGGATCTCTTTTAGTCCCCATTTGGACTAATCTTCCAAGAGTCCTTAAACATTAAAATACAATTTATAATACAAACACATTTTCACATATAACACACTATTACAAACATACATAATATACTAACATAATGACCCAATAAATACTCATAAATAAATCTAAAAAATATTGATTCTTCATCTACTATAGTCCCACAACATTTCTATGTATTATATTTAAATCATTTTAAAATAATGTTTAAATTTATATATTGAAAGGTTTCTGGTTTGCTCCGATAATTTATTCAATTTCTTTATTGCTCTAAATCGAAATGATATTTTGTGGTTGACAATCTATTCCTAGTATTTACTGAATGTCTGTCTCTTACCAACTGAATACCGTTGTGAATAGAACTTGGCCATTTTAAATGATGTATATTATGAAATAACATGCTTAAAAATAAGCATGTTTTTTTCAATTATCTTGTCGGTTGATGACCAACCAAGAACACTGTGCATGACTACAACAGAAGAACCATATCTCCACCTTAAAACAATTCTTGCTGCTTTGTTCTGTGCAATCTGCAAGCCTCCTAACTTCACTTGATGATGCTTTTCCCCAGACCACAGAACAGTAGTTCACTTGACTCTCAGTTAATGCTTGTGTTTTTTGCTGAATAATTTTTCCTGGTAAATATTTAGCTATCCTTCTGATTATGCATGCTGTTTTAATATATTTTTTTTACATAGATTAGTTAATTGAGACGACCATGATAAGCAGTTGTCTAGGTGCACACCCAATAGTTTGGTTTCTGCCACTTCTTCAATTTGTACTCCTCCCATACTTAATTGTACCCCATGCTGTTTTGGCCTTTTCCTAGTGGAACAGACCAGCATAACTTTGGTTTTCTTGGTGTTTAAAACAAGTTTTTTTTGGCAAATCTACTCCCTGATATTCCCCAAATCTCCTTGTAAAGCTTGCTGCATAAATTGTAGTATCATCTGCAAATATAGTAGCTTGAGTTTCAGCTAAGGCATAGGGAAGGTCGTTGGTATATATTAAATAAAGAAGTGGCCCAAGCCAGCTGCCCTGCGGTATTCCACAGTTTAACACATGAGGGGAAGAAAATGAACCATTGATATAGATGGACTGTTTCCTGTCAGTTAGATATGACTGTATATTATATATAATATATATATTAAACTAAAGGGATGTTAATTGCACAGTTAAGCATTGATTGAAGTGATCATCTTCTGCCTGACATTAAAGCACTTACTGTGTGGTGGACTGGAGTGAGAGGAGCAGAGGTAGAATGTGTGAGAGAGAGAGAGAGAGAGAGCGTGATAGACTAGGAGAAAGAGAGTGTGTACGAGAGGTGAGTGGATGAAGGTGAATAGGAGGCTATTTCTGTTATGAATATGAGCGTGTTTTAGTACACTTTGGAATCCAGGTACTCAGGGTGTCGCTTTGTAGATCAGTCCACCATGAAATACCAGTAACCTTGATGCCTTAATATAACAGAATCGTAGGTGTATTTGACATCACCGCCTTAACAATCAAATCTATGCTGCTTTTAAAGAATTTGTAATGAGTACTTTGTTTGTAAATTAGTTTATGTGATTTCCTTTCATTATTGTCGATGTAACTGACAATAAACGGGACTCAGAATCAATTGCTTTATTCTCTTTATCATCTGTTCCTTAGAGTTCTAGTGAGGATGGTGAGATTCTAATGAGGAGGGTGAGATACTCTCTTGGTTTCCTCACTCCTTTGTGCCACATCCCAGACACAGACACACACACATACAAACACACACACCACCTCGGAGACCATTCTTGATCCCCTAAATCTGACGTGTTTAACCTAAACCTTCCCCCTCGACCCAATATGCTTTCCAGACACACTCCCAGCCAGCTCCTCCCCCCAGCCCTCATGAATATTCAGCAGCTAAAGCTCTGTGAAATCTCCATCACCGTGGAGACACATACAATCCCAGTGTCCCGCCTTGTTCCAGATCCAGATATAGTGTTTGGGGGAGGTAGAGTTCTTAGAATGGTGTGGGGGAGGGGGGGATCAGGGATAGGGGGATGAGACAATAAGGACAATTTAAAGACAGAGAAAGAGCATTACAATTAAGATGAATAGTGTCCAACTCCAATTTCCATATACAGCACCAGTCTGGATACCTGGCAAGTGATATGTAAATCCTATGTGTGAAGGAAGGAGAGTTCCTGTGTGTGAGGAAGTGTTTGTCCTGTGTTTTCAAATGGAGGCTGAGATGTTTCCTGACTTGGGCTGATGCCTCTCCTGTGGAACCAAAGAAAACAACTGAGGGCTGCGCGTGTGTGTGTGTGTGTGTGTGTGTGTGCCGTGCCACGCACGTCTGTGTGTCATGGAAAGGAGAACAACCATTCCATTCAGAGTAAAGCCCTTAAGTCTACCAGTTAATCAGACATACACTATACATGAAATCCTACCAACCCTACACATGTAATTCAGTGTCAATATCGAGACCCACAAACCTGATACTCATGATCACACACGCACATGCACACGCACATCCACACACACACACACACACACACACACACACACACACACACAGGTCTCTTAGCCACTCATTCACTCAGAAAAACAAAAGCCAAGGACAGACTCCTCTGCTCAGTTTCCTACTTCAGTCTTAACATAGCCTTCTCTTCTTGATTTTTCCAAAACATAGACACCTGCATGTGTTAATGTAAATGCATAAACAGTCCTCAAGGTGGCGTCCTTGGGTTACTGCATTATAGTAAACTTCATGATGTCTTTTGCAGTATTTGTGGAGGTGGTCTGGCTGTTTGTCATAATTGTGGCTACATAGATACTGAAGGTAGATTCCTTTTAGAGGAAAGAAGAAAAAAGCTGAACTTCACCTTGAAGCTTGAATGTGAAACAGTAAAGGTTATTCAGCTCTCAGGGCCCTCAAAAGGTTATACAGCTGCACCATTGAGAGCATCTTGACTGGCTGCATCACCACTTGCCCATATGGAAAAGATATAGAATCATTTAACGAGATTCTTATATGTTCTAGTCAGTAATACACAATCAAGACTCATAGAATATTCTTGTAATATCTGACTTACAGTGGGGCAAAAAAGTATTTAGTCAGCCACCAATTGTGCAAGTTCTCCCACTTAAAAAGATGAGAGAGGCCTGTAATTTTCATCATAGGTACACTTCAACTATGACAAGACAATATGAGAAAAAAAATCCAGAAAATCACATTGTAGGATTTTTAAATGAATTTATTTGCAAATTATGGTGGAAAATAAGTATTTGGTGGGATTAACAACAAGTTTATCTTTAAAATGATGTAAAATACTTCTATGTTTGAGGAATTTTAATGATGAGATTTCTGTTGTTTTGAATTTGGCGCCCTGCACTTTCACTGGCTGTTGTCATATCGAGAAGAAGTTTTAAGGTGCCACCAACCTCCTGTGGAGGGTATAGCACATTGTTTGTAACTTAAGGGAGCTGTGCCCATCGGGGCAATGAACAGTACTGAGATCATCCATACCAGAGAGGTGAATGGGCTCTGTTGCTTTGCATATGCCCAGGCCTGGCAAGGTTTGCATGCATCAACACAAAACACACACACCTGCTTCTCCTCAGGGGGAAAACATATGCATCCACACACACAATACAACAGAGGGACACACACAGCAAGTTAACACACAGACAAACACATTTTAATCCCCATCTCAAGAGTCTCCTGGTCAACAAGTCTTCCAAGCAGCGAAAACATCAGAGTTGAAAACGCGAAACACACACTACATCTTCACGCGTACAAACTGACGGATACAAAAGCAGCTTTGACATCTCCAGTGGGACCCTGGTCACTGATTGGACAGTGATGAAAGAAGTGTCCTCATTGGCCTGAACTGACCTCAGATCAGTAACCCGGAGCAGACCACACACTGTCCTCCTCCACTCCCTGTGCTGTGTGTGGTTCTTACACGGTCATTTAGATCAGTGACACCCTTATGATTTGTGAGGTGTAATGAAAGTCAATCTCTGCCTCTGCTCCGTCTCACCGTCTCTCTCCTTCTCCTATACGTCCCTAACTCTTGTGTGAACATAAGATTCAACAACTGAGACATAAACTGAACAAGTTCCACAGACATGTGACTAACAGAAATGGAATAATGTGTCCTTGAACAAAGGCGACACCAGCTGCATTAGGTACTGTAGTGCATCTCCTCCTCATGGACTGCACCAGATTTACCAGTTCTTGCTGTGAGAGGTTAACCCACTCTTCCACCAAGGCACCTGCAAGTTCCCGGATATTTCTGGGGGGAATGGCCCTAGCCCTCATCCTCCGATCCAACAGGTCCCAGACGTGCTCAATGGGATTGAGATCCGGGCTCTTCGCTGGCCATAGCAGAACACTGAAATTCTTGTCTTGCATGAAATCACGCACAGAACGAGTAGTACGGCTGGTGGCATTGTCATGCTGGAGGATCATGTCAGGATGAGCCTGCAGGAAGGGTACCACGAGGGAGGAGGATGTCTTCCCTGTAATGCACAGCGTTGAGATTGCCTGCAATGACAACAAGCTTAGTCAGATGACGCTGTGACACACCGCCCCAGACCATGATGGACACTCAACCTCCAAATCGATCCCTCTCCAGAGTACAGGCCTCCGTGTAACGCTCATTCCTTCGACGATAAACGTGAATCCGACCATCACCCCTGGTAAAACAAAACAGCGACTCGTCAGAGAAGAGCACTTTTTTGCCAGTTCTGTCTGGTCCAGCGAAGGTGGGTTTGTGCCCATAGGCGACGTTGTTGCTGGGGATGTCTGGTGAGGACCTGCCTTACAACAGGCCTACAAGCCCTCAGTCCAGCCTCTCTCAGCCTATTGCGGACAGTCTGAGAACTGATGGAGAGATTGTGCGTTCCTGGTGTAACTCGGGCAGTTGTTGTTGCCACCCTGTACCTGTCCCGCAGGGGTGATGTTTGGATGTACCGATCCTGTGCAGGTGTTGTTACACATGGTCTGCCACTGCGAGGACAATCAGCTGTCCATCCTGTCTCCCTGTAGCGCTGTCTTAGGCGTCTCACAGTACGGACATGGCAATTTATTGCCCTGGCCACATCTGCCACATCTGTCCTCATGCCTCCTTGCAGCAGGCCTAAGGTACGTTCACACGTATGAGCAGGGACCCTGGGCATCTTTCTTTTGAGAAAGGACTCTTTGGTGTCCTAAGTTTATATAATTGTGACCTTAATTGCCTACCGTCTGTAAGCTGTTAGTGTCTTAACGACCGTTCCACAGGTGCATGTTCATTAATTGTTTATGGTTCATTGAACAAGCAGGGAAACAGTGTTTAAACCCTTTACAATGAAGATCTGTGAGGTTATTTCTATTTTTACGAATTATCTTTGAAAGACAGGGGCCTTAAAAAGGGACGTTTCTTTTTTTGCGTTTATTTTGGGTTTATTTGAGTTTATTTTGGTTAGAAGTTTAAAATTGCCTCCCTAGTCATAGACGGTTCTTTTTTCTACCACATGGCAAGTGGTACCAGAGCGCTAAGTCTAGGTCCAAGAGGCTTCTAAACAGCTTCTATCCCCAAGCCATAAGACTCCTGAACACCTAATCAAATGTCTGCCCCGACTATTTCCATGCCCCCCCCCACCCTCATCCTCTCCCCCCTTTACACCGCTGCTACTCTGTTGTTATCATCTATGCATAGTCACTTTAATAACTGTACCTTCAGGTACATATTACCTCAACTAACCGGTGCCCCCACACATTGACTCTGTACCGGTGCCCCCCCTGTAAATAGTCTCTGGAGATTTTTCTTGTGTGTTCTTAAGTGTCTCTCCTCAGTTTCGACAACAGATTCTGTCTCAGGTTATATTTCATGGCCCCCTCCTCAAGGCAAATGAAATTCCAGCTGTCCCCCTTCCCCAAAACTCCCTCTCTTTCTCTTCACACCCACTCTCTCCATCCCTCCCCTCTCCCTCCCTCCCTCCCCATCCCCCATCCCCCTCCCTCCCTCGCCTCTCCCTCCCCCTCTCTTCTCCATCCCTCCCCCTCCCCTCTCCATCCCTCCCTCTCTCTCCCCCCTCCCTCGCCTCTCCCTCCCTCCCTTCCTCCCCTCTCCCTCCCCTCTCCCTCTCTCAGTTCATAACTTGACTGTTCACAGCGCTGCTTCACTCTATTCTTCATCATGTCCTGGACTCATCTGGTCTTTTTCTCTCTGCTCGCCACACTCCTCATCCTCACACGTAAGTACCCTGGGGGGGGGGGGTCAAGGTAGGGTGTGGGAGAGGAGGTGGAGGGTCACATTTTTAAAACTTTTTTTATGGTGTAGGTTTGATGTTTATGGTGAGACCTTTTCTGAAAGGTGCTTGTGCAGAATGTCTAGAAAGAGGCCTTGCTGATCAGCTCAAGTGTAAAATTGACAAAAACCTCTCTCTCTCTTTCCCAGTCTCCCCCGGGGTGCGGAGTGCATCGGTGAGAGATGGAAGAGAGGGAAAAGCTGCAGAGCACAAAGGTGAGTGTCATATGTTCCATTCCCCCTCCCCAACCTGAGTGACCCCAATGACCCTCTTTGACCCTTCCCTGCTACCCTCTGCCCCCAGGGTCAGCGTGGAGAGTCTTCATGCCCGATGCGGATGCAGCGAACTTCTTCAAAAAGCGTAGTCGGCGCTCGGGCAAATATGAGGTGGAGGTCCTCGGTGAGGCTGTTTGCCATCAATATGGGGAATTACTATGGAGCCAGGGCAGGGGAAGGACAGGGGACATGGGGGTTGATGATGTTAGTGTTTGCATGTGGTTGAAGTTGCTGGTGCCATTATGGACAGTTTGTTTTGTGAGGTTTACAGCACTCTGTAGAGACTGCTGGTGTGTGTGTGTGTGTGTGTGTGTGTGTGTGTACTCAAAGTCTATTCATTTGATGGTCTGTGGATTAAAATGTTGGGTGGTGTGGTTTGAGGTCATGGCTGTGAACTCTGAGGGCAGACTGAAGACTCCCACAGGTGTATCGCTGGCAGCTGCTCCACAAGCTTAAACACATTTGAAGCCATCTGTTTCTCACACACACTGGAGGCAGCAAAAGGAGTCACAGGGTAGTATGGAACAGCCTCTTTCCCTCTCTCTCTGTCCCTCTCAGCCAGTCCCAGAGACAGATAGGCTGTCGTCTGCTCCTGCTCCCTGTCAGTGCACCTCTCTGGGCTACTGCTCAGAGAAAACAAGCCCACATTCCTGGAAAGCGTTAGTTACAAAATACTGTTTATATCACCTGCCAGCCAGTCACCAAGGAGCTGGGTGTGCACGAGAGAGAAGGGAGAGAAGTGTGTGTGTGCGCGTGCATGAGGGTATGTGTGTATGTGTGTGTATGTGTGTATACGACTTTGTTGTGACCGTGTTAGTGGAGTGATGTGCAGGTCAAATGGAAGGCACTGCAGGAGCTGAGACAGGAATGTGTGGACCAATGAACCATTCTAGTGCAGAGAGAGAGACAGACAACAAGAGGAAATGAGAGAGAGAAAAGAAAGAGAAGAAACCTGAGGAGGATAATGGAAAGGTGTGTTACCTTAGTCATTGGGTTACAGTAAGACACGTGAGCAGGTCTGCAGCCACGACGACAGAGAGACAGAGAGATTTGTGACCTGTTTGCCACAAGAAAAGGGCAACCAGTAAATACAACCAATATTTATTTATTTTCCCTTTTGTACTTTAACTATTTCCACATCATTGTAACACTGTACATGGCCACAATATGACATGTGAAATGTTTCTATCCCTTAGAAAATTGTGATTGTAATGTTTATTGTTAATTTTTGATTGTTTATTTCACTTGCTCTGGCAATGTAAATATATGTTTCCCATGCCAATAGGGAGAGATAGTGAACCCAACCAGTAAGTCTAGTACCTGAGAAGGTTTCCATTCCGCAAAGCCTCATTCCACCAGACCGTTTTGTAAGAAAACAACCTACTATTCAGTGTGTGTGTTCTTGTTGTGTGTGTACTCTAAAATATTGTGATGTCACCTTAAAACTTATGTGAGTACCCAAATGAGGGCTAGTGTTCAATGTATCCAGTACCGGCCTGTGTGTGTGTGTGTGTGTATATATATAAAGCAACAGGTATAGTATCTCTCCCAAAAACTGTGTGATAGAGTTGGACTGCCTGCAGTGTGGTGTGTGGTGAGGACAGGTTGGAAGTTTGGCGCCAAACATCTTTGAGGTTCATGACGTAACTAAGACAACACCTCTCACTCTACCTTAGTGACCATAACACCTTCTTCCATCTCTCCTTCTTTCCCCCTCCCCCCTCCCTCCGTAGCCGAGCAGAGGTTAAGGCTGTCAGCTGATGAGAGGAGGGAGTACTATGACGAACAGAGGAACGAGTTTGAGAACTATGTGGAAGAGGAGCGCGATGGTAAGACCGACTAACTCTGTTCCAATGAGGTTTAAAACCATAAGTGCCCATTTGGTTAAACTCAGACCCTTATACCTCTTAGTGGTAAAACGCCACAGCTTGATTTATCTGCAGTAATCACAGAGTCTAATCCCAGTTTTCACAGTGTGCTGCACTGAACACGTTGACCACACGTCTGTATAGGGATGTGTTGGGTTTGTGGTAGTTCTTGTGCCTATTGCGTTTCTGGGATGTGTTTTCTCCCACATACAGTGCCTTGCGAAAGTATTCGGCCCCCTTGAACTTTGTGACCTTTTGCCACATTTCAGGCTTCAAACATAAAGATATAAAACTGTATTTTTTTGTGAAGAATCAACAACAAGTGGGACACAATCATGAAGTGGAACGACATTTATTGGATATTTCAAACTTTTTTAACAAATCAAAAACTGAAATACACGTTCTTAGTCCTCCGAGTTCTACACTCTGCAGGTTGGCACAAACAAAAAACCCTCAACCCTCTTTCCCTTCTCTCTCCATCCACAGAGCAGGATGAGAGGACACGGGAGAAGACAGAGCAGTGGCGTGAGTTCCACTATGATGGACTCTACCCCCGTTATCCCCGCGGTTGGTGAGCATGCTCCATAGGCCAAGGAGATCCGAACATGGTGCACCAGCCTGTGATAGGCAGGACCCTGTGCCACTTAAGACACCTAGCCTATCAGACGGACATAACAAGAGCATGGGAGGTGGCCAAACCATCACTCACCTCGGAGTAAAAAGGTTGACGTACAAAACTATTAAAGTCAATCATTTAAAATGGTAGTATTACGTAGATAAAACACAGTTTTGCAACATTTATATTCAAAACTATTAAAGACTGGCAGGTCAAGTTTGAAAAAGGAGGCTGTGATTGTATGCTTATCTCTGTGTTTGTACATGTATCTGTGTGGTGTGGTCTGTGTATCTTTCACATCTGTTTGTGTATCAAACTGTATGGTCTTTTCTGTATTGTAACCCAACCGCAATCGCAAATATGAAACCTGTAACTGTAATTCAGAACCACAGACACCAATAAAATGTACTGCTGTGAATTATTTTATTTTTTTTGGCATATATATAGAGCTAAATCAGGGGGTGAATTCTTAAGCACCTAGATTCATAACCTGAATTAAATGTGTGAGTGAGAGAAAGAGCGAGTGAAAAGAGAGAGGGGAAGCTGAAGAAGGGATGATAAAGAGTGCTGGGGAACTCATCAGACTGAGACTAATGTGGTGACTCCATGCGAGACTACCAACGTTCCACAGCTGCAACTTTAGACAGCACTGGGCCGAGAGCAGAGGACAGACAGAGAGGGACTATAAGGACACTGACAGACAGGTCTCTACCTCAGGAGTTGAACTAGTGCCTGTTTGTTCCTATATTTGAGCCATAACCTGGTCACATGGTGTGGTTGATAGATGATGTGTTCTATACAACCTGCTTAGACCAATACAACTGACTGTTAATCACTTTGAGGAGGCAGGCTATCACGTCAATCTGTATTAAATCACATTTGGGAGAAGCAAAACAGTGAGCTAGTTCCCTTGTTCAGACCTACTTGATCTGCTCTTTATCCAGCTCCTGTTACTATTTTTTGGGTGTCTCCAAAACCCCCTCAGACTAAGGACAAAATATAGCACAGGAGACAATTTCTTCCAGCGAGCCCAAGTCAGACAAAGGAGGAGATGGTTGGTAAATTACTCTGCACGATTTAATCAGCACATTCCCATCAAAGCCAGCAGGAGGGAACAACAAACAACTCATTCAGAAATGCAATTGAATCCATTCAAAACACAGCAATTTAAAATCCATAATCAGCTTCAAATTATATCCCCAGTAAAAAAAAAAACATTAAAAGGACTAACGGGTTAACTGGTGATTTAAACTGCAGGATAGCTGATGACACTAGTGAACAAGACCTGTGATTGGACACGGACCTTTTTACAGCTGACGGCTCGACACTTCTGCTCTCTGATGTTCCTCATCTTGTCCTCCATCACCTCCTTCTTCACCAGGAGGTACTCTGCCTAAAGAGAGAGATAGGAACTGTTAACCCTGGACTAGGGGAAGGGGGAATCATTACAGCATTACATCAGGGGGTCAAAGTAGAGCTCCTGCTGCTGGTACTCTGACTAAAGAGAGAGATAGGAACTGTTAACCTTGGACTAGGGGTCATATAAACAGCAGCTCTTTGCTGTATTCGTTGACAGTCTCTCTGTAGTCATGGTTTTACAAGTTATTAAATCTGACGTAGGCTACTAGCCTATTAAAAACTTGGCTGTGGCCAGGGTCATGGACGCGCTGTAGCCACGGTGATTTGAGCTACCTGATTGGGCAGCGCAGTAGATGCACTCAATTTAGTCACAGATTTTCCGGCGTTGTGCCGAAAATCTCCCCCCTGCAAGAATTCCCCCACCCCCTTTTAATCTCCATTTTGTGGCTAGAGTCAAATACTTTCTGTGATACACATCAGAGTCAAATACTCTCTATAGAACAAACTTCACATCAGGATGACCAAAATGACATGGGAGAGATGACACATTTTGGCAAAGAGATTTATTTATAGACTAAAACCAAATCAGTAGCGGATTTAGGTACAGGCGACAAGGGCAGCCGCCCAGGGCGGTACGGGCGCGATACAAGCTAGAACCGCCACATACACTTAAAACAAATAGCCAAACCGAAAACTACTAAGATCAGTGAAATGTAGGCTAAACTGACAACGGAGTGAAGGGCAGAAATCTCAACTAGCAAGCAAGTGGCAGCATTGAAGAACCCGTAGGGGGGTGGGGGATTCTGGCAGGGGGGAGATTTGACACACCGGTCCACCGGGTAGGCGGAGTTTGTCTCACGAGAACACTTTGCTTACCCGGTGCGCAGGACTTTTGAGTCAAGTGCACCTACCGGCAACAGCTCAACACGGTTTTAAAGAGGAGCGCAAGCCTTTACAGCTCGTTGGCTTTTCTACAGAAATATTTGGTGATCGACGAGGAATGCGATCATTGGTCTAATACCTTGATTCCATCTGAAATACACAGCGAAATTATTTAATACATTATCGAGTTTTACCTCCCAGAGTAGAAAAATGTGTTGTGGTATTGCATTCTGTTCATGTGTCATGATAATCTTGGGCAAATGAATACATTTAGTTGATTCCCAATTAAGGTGAATAAATGATTGAATATTGTTGAATTGTTTTAATGCCTGGATTCCGTGAGGGCCCTAATTATCATATTTGGACCAGAATGAGGCTCTCCACTCTACCTAACGTTCCTGCAGTGATGATTCATAAGGGAGCCAGATGACAGACTCTCTCAACGATGCCATTGGGTAGGCTACACTGACCGACGAGACCAGAGTCACTCACTTTAGAATCACTGTCTGGCAAATGCCGACATCCTAGCAAAGGAAACCTAGGAAAGTCCTTCGGGGTGCTTGTCTGATACCACGGACATATAATCAAGTCCCAGGATTTATGAATGGCAAAGGGATACACGAGACTTCATTCAAGACAGTTCGACACATTTAATAAATTAGTCAACACCTGCTGTTCAATTGTCAATCAACACACGGTAAATAGCCAATGCGCCGCCACGTGACTGGCTATGTGAAACACGCAAAATAAAATAAATAAATGAATGAATGTGCCAGAAAACTATCATTTGGCTTAGTGGATTTCGACTCATCGTTACCACTTACATCACGTGGGATGTAGAAATTCACGAGCGTCATGCGCTCTTCCTCCTCTGTGTAAAGAAATCTGACTGCAACCAACCACAGTGAGCACAAATTGTACCGGGAGGCGAAACAGACAGTAGACTGCGTTTCCCTGTCATTGCTCGCTTTGTGACTGACAGGCACCTATCCTATCAACAGATCACTAAGAAGATGCATATCTTTCATTCTAGCGGGAGAGGACTCGGTGGACTAGCGAAATTAAACATTTAAATGAAAAGTAGCCTACTTAATATGTAGTGGAAAAAGTAGCTGGTTGAAAATGAGTCTGTAACCGGCTGATTACCGGCACTAATAGAAAAAACTGCTTAGAGACGACTGACACTTACATAGGTAAACACACTGAACAACCAACACACACTCACAGTGCAGCAGCGCAGGCTGGTGAGGACATGCCTCCATAGTGGAAGCCGGTCTGACAGTCGTTCCTTCAGGCTGTTGCCCTTCCCCTTGACCTTCCCTGAGAAAGACGACTGCAGCTCGGCCTGCTGGGCACTCATCTTCTTATACTGGGCCTTGACGTGGTACTGGCAGTACTGGCACTCATACTGCAGAGAGAGAGATAGCACGTGACAACAGTCCTACACCCTCCTACTGCAGAGAGAGAGTGAGAGAGCACATGACAACAGTCCTACACCCTCCTACTGCAGAGAGAGAGTGAGAGAGCACATGACAACAGTCCTACACCCTCCTACTGCAGAGAGAGAGTGAGAGAGCACATGACAACAGTCCTACACCCTCCTACTGCAGAGAGAGAGAGCACGTGACAACAGTCCTACACCCTCCTACTGCAGAGAGAGATAGCACATGACAACAGTCCTACACCCTCCTACTGCAGAGAGAGAGAGAGAGAGAGCACATGACAACAGTCCTACACCCTCCTACTGCAGAGAGAGAGAGAGAGAGAGCACATGACAACAGTCCTACACCCTCCTACTGCAGAGAGAGAGAGCACATGACAACAATCCTACTGCAGAGAGAGAGCACATGACAACAGTCCTACACCCTTCTACTGCAGAGAGAGATAGTACATGACAACAGTCCTACACCCTCCTATTGCAGAGAGAGAGAGCACATGACAACAATCCTACTGCAGAGAGAGATAGCACATGACAACAGTCCTACACCCTCCTACTGCAGAGAGAGATAGCACATGACAACAGTCCTACACCCTCCTATTGCAGAGAGAGAGAGCACATGACAACAATCCTACTGCAGAGAGAGATAGCACATGACAACAGTCCTACACCCACCTACTGCAGAGAGAGAGAGCACATGACAACAATCCTACTGCAGAGAGAGATAGCACATGACAAGTCCTACACCCTCCTACTGCAGAGAGAGATAGCACATGACAACAGTCCTACACCCTCCTATTGCAGAGAGAGAGAGCACATGACAACAATCCTACTGCAGAGAGAGATAGCACATGACAACAGTCCTACACCCTCCTACTGCAGAGAGAGAGAGCACATGACAGTCCTACACCCTCCTACTGCAGAGAGAGAGAGCACATGACAACAATCCTACTGCAGAGAGAGATAGCACATGACAACAGTCCTACACCCTCCTACTGCAGAGAGAGAGCACATGACAACAATCCTACTGCAGAGAGAGATAGCACATGACAACAGTCCTACACCCTCCTACTGCATGGAGAGATAGCACATGACAACAGTCCTACACCCTCCTACTGCAGAGAGAGAGCACATGACAACAATCCTACTGCAGAGAGAGAGAGCACGTGACAACAGTCCTACACCCTCCTACTGCAGAGAGAGAGAGAGAGAGAGAGAGCACATGACAACAGTCCTACACCCTCCTACTGCAGAGAGAGAGAGAGAGCACATGACAACAGTCCTACACCCTCCTACTGCAGAGAGAGAGAGAGAGCACATGACAACAGTCCTACACCCTCCTACTGCAGAGAGAGAGCATGACAACAGTCCTACGCCCTCCTACTGCAGAGAGAGAGAGAGCATGACAACAGTCCTACGCCCTCCTACTGCAGAGAGAGAGAGAGAGCACATGACAACAGTCCTACACCCCCTAGCACTGACAACAGTCCTACACCCTCCTACTGAGATAGGACTGTTGTCAGTCCTACGCCCTCCTACTGCAGAGAGATAGCACATGACAACAGTCCTGAACCCTCCTACTGCAGAGAGAGAGAGAGAGCACGTGACAACAGTCCTACACCCTCCTACTGCAGAGAGAGAGAGAGAGAGAACGTGACAACAGTCCTACACCCTCCTACTGCAGAGAGAAAGAGAGAGCACATGACAACAGTCCTACACCCTCCTACTGCAGAGAGAGAGAGAGCACATGACAACAGTCCTACACCCTCCTACTGCAGAGAGAGAGAGAGAGCACATGACATCAGTCCTACGCCCTCCTACTGCAGAGATAGCACATGACAACAGTCCTACACCCTCCTACTGCAGAGAGAGAGAGCACGGCAGCAGCTCTACACCCTCCTACTGCCGAGAGAGAAAGAGCACATGGCAGCAATCCTACTGCAGAGAGAGATAGCACATGACAACAGTCCTACACCCTCCTATTGCAGAGAGAGAGAGCACATGACAACAATCCTACTGCAGAGAGAGATCGCACATGACAACAGTCCTACACCCTTCTACTGCAGAGAGAGATAGCACATGACAACAGTCCTACACCCTCCTATTGCAGAGAGAGAGAGCACATGACAACAATCCTACTGCAGAGAGAGATAGCACATGACAACAGTCCTACACCCTCCTACTGCAGAGAGAGAGAGCACATGACAGTCCTACACCCTCCTATTGCAGAGAGAGAGAGCACATGACAACAATCCTACTGCAGAGAGAGATAGCACATGACAACAGTCCTACACCCTCCTACTGCAGAGAGAGAGAGCACATGACAACAATCCTACTGCAGAGAGAGATAGCACATGACAAGTCCTACACCCTCCTACTGCAGAGAGAGATAGCACATGACAACAGTCCTACACCCTCCTATTGCAGAGAGAGAGAGAGAGCACATGACAACAATCCTACTGCAGAGAGAGATAGCACATGACAACAGTCCTACACCCTCCTACTGCAGAGAGAGAGCACATGACAGTCCTACACCCTCCTACTGCAGAGAGAGAGCACATGACAACAATCCTACTGCAGAGAGAGATAGCACATGACAACAGTCCTACACCCTCCTACTGCAGAGAGAGAGCACATGACAACAATCCTACTGCAGAGAGAGATAGCACATGACAACAGTCCTACACCCTCCTACTGCATGGAGAGATAGCACATGACAACAGTCCTACACCCTCCTACTGCAGAGAGAGAGCACATGACAACAATCCTACTGCAGAGAGAGATAGCACATGACAACAGTCCTACACCCTCCTACTGCAGAGAGAGATAGCACATGACAACAGTCCTACACCCTCCTACTGCAGAGAGAGATAGCACATGACAACAGTCCTACACCCTCCTACTGCAGAGAGAGATAGCACATGACAACAGTCCTACACCCTCCTACTGCAGAGAGAGATAGCACATGACAACAGTCCTACACCCTCCTATTGCAGAGAGAGATAGCACATGACAACAGTCCTACACCCTCCTATTGCAGAGAGAGAGCACATGACAACAATCCTACTGCAGAGAGAGATAGCACATGACAACAGTCCTACACCCTCCTATTGCAGAGAGAGAGAGCACATGACAACAATCCTACTGCAGAGAGAGATAGCACATGATAACAGTCCTACACCCTCCTACTGCAGAGAGAGAGATAGCACATGACAACAGTCCTACACCCTCCTACTGCAGAGAGAGATAGCACATGATAACAGTCCTACACCCTCCTACTGCAGAGAGAGATGGCACATGACAACAGTCCTACACCCTCCTACTGCAGAGAGAGATAGCACATGACAACAGTCCTACACCCTCCTACTGCAGAGAGAGATAGCACATGACAACAGTCCTACACCCTCCTACTGCAGAGAGAGATAGCACAAGACAACAGTCCTACACCCTCCTATTGCAGAGAAAAGCATTCAAATATGTCACTTCACAAGTTCCAAACAGGAAGAGACGCACGTACACTTCCAGTTCATGGAGGTCAGACAGCTTCCAGATGCTGAACGTCTTACCCTGTGAGTAGAGGGAGGGAGACAAGTCTTAGCGTTGCGATCTCTGACCCATCTGAAGTGAACACAGGTTGGCCCACGTCTTATCAAGTCAATGACTTATTTTAATGAACATTGGTCAACCTTACATACTTCTGGAGTCCTGAGTGTCCATGTCAATAAAACCACATGATCATTGACCTACTGTAGATGTTGAAGTTGCATGTTGGTATACAGTATAGAGCAGTGGAGGCTGCTGAGGCTCATAATAATGGCCGGAATGGAGCAAATTGAATGGCATCAAACACAAGGAAACCATGTGTTTGATACCATACCACCTATTTCTGCACCATCCATTACCACAAGCCCATCCCCCCCCCCAAATAAGATGCCACCAACCTCCTGTGGTAGAGAGGAGGTAATTCTGGTCTTACACTGCTGTTGCTCTGTGGTGTGGCTTTGTTGACCAGCACAGCGAAGGTGACCCGAGTCACACTCCTCCAGTTTCTCCCGGGCCAGGCGCTCAGGCAACTGGGAGAGCCAAATCAGCTTGCGGTCGGCCATCTTACGATCCATCTCCGTGGAAGACACACGTGGTCGCCTGAAACCAATGAAACATTCAGAATCCAGATCTGAGCTTCGGACAAGAAACCTTGGAGTGTTTGTGTGTGTTATAGGTAGATGAGTGCGTGTGCGAGAGAGGTGTGTGTGTGCTCTGAACTCAGCCGCAGTCCAGAGTACTTCTCGATGGCGATGTCTTTAGGGAGAGATGGAAGGGGATTGGCCTGTCGTACGGCGGACAGGGCTGCAGCCGCATTGGACTGGGAAGGTAGCGTTGACCGTACCGTACTGTTGGTCCTACTTCTGCTTGCTATTGGCTGGAAGGAGCTGTGAGTCTTAATCTCCAACAGTGGACCTCTGGTGTCTGTAGCAGCTGCTGTAGTGCTGGGCTGGACCTGGTGAGCGGTCCTTTGACCTTTGCGTTTTGAACAGGTCAGCGTTGTTGAGCTGAGCGGTGAAGTCGGAGGACTCCTGTAGCTTGGTGCCGTCTCCTCGGTCTGGGGCAGGTGAGGGCTTTCCCTCTGTCAAAAACAACAGATGAAGAGATTCCTTTAAAACACACACCCACATCTCCAAAGAGAGCAACAGCTCCATCCTCTTCCTCCCTGTCCTCACAGTCCCCCTCCAATACTCTTCATCATCGTTGTCATCTAGGTTGTCCTCTGCTTCCTGGCTAGCCTGCTGCTCCTCTCCAGCCTCGTTCTCAGCCAGCAGCTCTGTTAGAAGGTCCTTGTCATCATCACCTGACACACACACAGTGTTATAGTTTTGTTTTGATCAAAGCCATATATTTCCCACAATGCTTATACTCGCAACAAAGCGTACAACAAGCTAGCAAACAAATTATCACCACTCCAGGCAGTGCGAAATCCGGGGTAGCAACGTCAACGTAGCAAGCAGTGAGTGTGTATCACACAGCAAGCAACAATGCCACTTTGAGGTAATTAAGGTCACTTCTGGTCAAATTACGTTGTCGATTGTATACTTTTTGTGTATTGACCAAGAAAACGACATTTTCTTGCAAATAATTATGTTGTCCACCTTATTTGATGGTTTCAGACACTTCTCTAGGTAGCTATCTTCGTTTCTTCAAATTACTACGGAGAAAGAACTGAAATCTGGCGCCAAACGAAGGACCCCTGTCAAATAGAATAGCGGCTACTATTTCGCCTGTCTAAATAATTTGTTGTAGACGTTTCCTCTCACAGATCACCAGGGGTGGAAAAACGACCCAATTATCATACTTTAGTAAAAGTAAAGATACCTTAACTATCGAAATCAATCAATCAAACCAGGCGGTTTGCTTAAATGTACAGATAATCAGGGTCACACTCCAACACTCAGACAAGATTTACAAACAAAGCGTTTGTGTTTAGTGAGTTCACCAAATCAGAGGCAGTTGGGTTGACTAGGGATTTTCTCTTTAAGTGCGTGAATTAGACTATTTTCCTGTCCTTCTAAACATTCAAAATGTAACAAGTACTTTTGGGTGTCAGGGAAAATGTATGGAGTAGAAAATACATTATTTTCTTTAGTAATGTAGTGGAGTAAAAGTTGTCTAAAACACAAATAGTAAAATACAGATACCCCAAAAAACTACTTCACACAGCTGCAAATTACTCGCATATCGCCAATAAAATCATAAATTTATCCCTAGTGTATACTTAATTTACATTTTTGTTGTTGTAATTATTATCCACATTTGATACGTTCATTTCATTTTATTGACTGGTGTCTCTAAAATAGGCATGGCTCATTTATATATAGGCAACAGCCGCTGTGCTAATATATACACAAAGGTGGTGAATGTCAACAAACATGGTTTGTGCTATCCGGGATCCGGGATCAAGACCATATTGAATTTGAATGGTGAAGGTAAGAGTTAAGAGGTCAGATAAAGGTGAGTCCCAAAGAACCCGGATTTGCATTGACGGAACAAACATCTGAAGATATTTAACCTTTACTTAACTAGGCAAGTCAGTTAAGAACAAATTCAATGACGGCATTATATATATATATATATATAAGACAAAACACACATCACGACAAGAGACAACACTACATGGAGACTTAAGACATCGCATGGCAGCAAACACATAATGGTAGCAACACAAGATGGCAGCAGAACATGGTAGCAGCACAAACAGGTTATAAACATTGGACACCGACAACAGGTAAGAAGGTAGAGACAATACATCACGCAAAACAGCCACAACTGTCAGTTAGTGTCCATGATTGAGTCTTTGAATTAAGAGATTGAGATAAAACTGTCCAGTTTGAGTGTTTGTTGCAGCTCGAGCTGCTTTACACCATAGATATAAACCGATTCTGTTCCATATCCATGGTGGGTACTCTCATGTTGCATTTTTTCAGGTGCAACAAGAGTTTTATATTCTAGATGTGTGTGCAACAAAGAGACAGAAACAGCCTACTGTACCAATAACCTTTATTACATATTTTCATAATTATTTTACAGAGTCACAGGATTTGTGAATCCATCTGGATACAGAAGTTAGTAGTTAGCTAAAACAGTACACTCCCTTGCATAGGCATACATCCTGCAGGCTACATAGGTTTAATTCTAAATGTACAAACCATGATGATGATGGATAAAATGTATGTACAATATACATTTACAAAAAACAACAAACTGTCTTGGGCATCCTTCCCTCTGTTGAATTATTCAAAAGGAAATGTCTATGCTGTAATCATAATCTATTCATAACCTTCATCGAAACTGAGTTACAGCTGGATTAAATTAAACCACCCGAAAATCCATAATAAGCATTTAATAAACCAAGTCGTTTCTTGCTAAAGAGTTCATTCTAAACTATGTGACAGACAGCTGTCATAAGAAAATAAACGAGTTACCAAACTAAAAATACAAATTCCAGTTCTCCATTTATCACCTAAGAGTATATTAAATGTGATACATTTTACAGGATGTTTTTCACCCCTCTAAACAAAAAAAATTATGTGTCTAGTTGTGCACTGTAAGAATACATTTTATATTATAGTTATATGTTCTAAAACATAGACCAGAGCAACATAGCCGTGAACTGCAAAATAAATGCACTTTTTAGAGCATAAAGGCTGCATTTCACTCTGCCATAAATGGGATGATGAAGTAGAGGAAGAATCAGAGTAAGGTGCATCTGCGGCAGTTGTCTTTGTTGTTGCTGATGACTATCATGAAGGCTCAGATGATGCAGTCCATGATGTGAATCTGCAGGCTATCCAGGTCTGGTAGGATCTCGTTACACTTGGGGCAGACGTGCTCCGGTATATTCCCCTGCTGCTGCCAGTCCCTGGCATCACCACCTATCAGACACACAGTGGTATGGTAACGATATTCCCTTATATACAGTCGTGGCCAAAGGTTTTGAGAATGACACAAATATTAATTTTCACAAAGTCTGCTGCCTCAGTTTGTATGATGGCAATTTGCATATACTTCAGAATGTTATGAAGAGTGGTCAGATGAATTGCAATTAATTGCAAAGTCCCTTTTTGCCATGCAAATGAACTGAATCCCCCAAAAACATTTCCACTGTATTTCAGCCCTGCCACAAAAGGACCAGCTGACATGTCAGTGATTCTCTTGTTAACACAGGTGTGAGTGTTGACGAGGATAATGCTGGAGATCACTCTGTCATGCTGATTGAGTTTGAATAACAGACTGGAAGCTTCAAAAGGAGGGTGGTGCTTGGAATCATTGTTCTTCCTCTGTCAACCATGGTTACCTGCAAGGGAACACGTGCCATCATCATTGCTTTGCACAAAAAGGGCTTCACAGGCAAGGATATTGCTGCCAGTAAGATTGCACCTAAATCAACCATTTATCGGATCATCAAGAACTTCAAGGAGAGCGGTTAAATTGTTGTGAAGGCTTCAGGGCGCCCAAGAAAGTCCAGCCAGCACCAGAACTGTCTCCTAAAATTGATTAAGCTGCGGGATCGGGGCACCACCAGAACAGAGCTTGCTCAGGAATGGCAGCAGGCAGGTGAGTGCAGATGCACTCACAGTGAGGTGAAGACTGAGGAAGTTCTGGTGTCAAGTAGGGCAGCAAAGAAACCACTTCTCTCCAGGAAAAACATCAGGGACAGACTGATATTCTGCAAAATGTACAGGGATTGGACTGCTGAGGACTGGGGTAAAGTCATTTTCTCTGACGAATCCCCTTTCCGATTGTTGAGGCACCCGGAAAAAAATCATGTCCGTAGAAGACAGGGTGAGCTCTACCATCAGTCCTGTGTCATGCCAACAGTAAAGCATCCTGAGGCCATTCATGTGTGGGGTTGCTTCTCAGCCAAGGGAGTGGGCTCACTCACAATGTTGCCTAAGAACACAGCCATGAATAAAGAATCGTACCAACACATCCTTCGAGAGCAACTTCTCCCAACCATCCAGGAACAGTTTGGTGACAAACAATGCCTTTTCCAGCATGATGGAGCACCTTGCCACAAGGTAAAAGTGATAACTAAATGGCTCAGGGAACAAAACATCAATATTTTGGGTCCATGGCCAGGAAACTCCCCAGACCTTAATCCCATTGAGAACTTGTGGTCAATCCTCAAGAGGCGTGTGGACAAACAAAAACCCACAAATTGTGACAAAGTCCAAGCATTAATAATGCAAGAATGGGCTGCCTTCAGTCAGGATGTGGCCCAGAAGTTGATTGACAACATGACATGGCGGATTGCAGATGTCTTGAAAAAGAAGGGTCAACACTGCAAATATTGACTATTTGCATCAACTTCATGTAATTGTCAATAAAAGCCTTTGACACTTATGAAATGCTTGTAATTATACTTCAGTATTCCATAGTCACATCTGACAAAAATATCTAAAGACACCGAAGCAGCAAACTTTGTGTCATTCTCAACTTTTGGCCACAACTGTACACACACAGCATAAATTATGTAATTATCATTGTTGTAAATAATTTGATGGGGTGAAGAGGAGCAGAGTGTTTTCGTGATAAAATAAATACGAGAACATTTAATTGGCAGAAAACAATATGATGTGCCCTGGCTTAAGCCCTGTTCTCTCAGCAAGGTGAATGACTTAAAGCATTGTACTGTCCTGTACCTCTGGCTCCCTGCATGTTGCCTCCACGTGGCATGTGTCTTCTCTGCATATCGCTCAGAGATTGCCTACAGAAACCAGTTGTAGTCAGGCGGTGGATCCAAAATAGCAGTGAACGTCACCTAATATGACCAGGCTGTGGTCACATCATCAATATGTAATCTGATGCGCACCTGCCCAGTGAGTCCATCTCGTCCTGTAGCTGAGTGTTCTGTTTCTTGACAAACTCCAGCTGAGCAAACAGACGTTCCTTCTCCTCGTGAATCTTCTCCCGAGCTGCTCGCTCCGCGTAGAAGTCAGAGGAGTACACCTCCGCCTGGACAAAAAAAAACGAACACGCACACAAAACACATGATTAAAAATGACCCAATCACAGAAAAACATTTGTCTATACGTGTCAATGATTACAAGGTGTGGCTGTATTGTTGTACAGATTAATGCCATCAACAGAATGTAGTGTTCGATGTTCTTTAAATTGTTGTAGAAGTATGGAAGCGCCAACCAATAAGCCCCTGGGGAATAAAATACTTTTTTTAAACCATAAAGAGGGATAATTTATGAAAAATGTCCATTTTGAAACATTTCTCAGAAACAAAACTTGGAATAATGCCAGCAATACAAACAACAATTACCAAAGTACATGGCCCAAGAACACTGCTTGGGTGTGGCTCTATAAATTGATCATTACCCTTGCTTGTGCTGTTGTGTTAAAAAGACCACACGTCTCAGAGAAGCCATGAATTGAGCCAATTTCTATATTCTGCTTCTTGCTGGTGTCTTGGTCAACGGGCTGCTGTTGTTTTAAGTTGTAGGCTGAAGGAAGTGTTCATTTCTTTGTGTAAGAGGTTATCAGGAAAACATTTATAATTGGCTTACAGCCAAAATACATGAAGAGTGAGTAACCAAAATGTCTAGGAGATGCAGACTACCATTACCATATGATTATGCCTTTTGCGTAATTTACATAATAATTATTCAGTTATAATTATTCACTATTCAGTTATTGTGCCCTTGCTTGTGTGTTGCAGGCCTCCGATGGGAAAACCAATTTGACCAGCCCTTACATTTTAACTGCCCTTCTAGACAATCCATCTCTTACATAAAAAAGGGGAGAAAAGGCACTAAATTAGCCTACTATCAATATTCAACCAAAGTGTCCTTTCTTTTTGCACAGCACTTTCACTGACTGATTCCCAAAATGAAACATGTTCTCTAATCGTTAGTGCTGTTCTACTTTTCATCAATTATGAACAAAATGATCTCATTATGCTGCATAGACCAGTAAGTGCCAGTGTTGTGTTCAAGACCACCTAAAGCGAGACCGATTCAAGACCGGAGGGTGGGCGAGAGAGTCAAGACCGGAAAATGTCCAATTCAAGACCATGGTTGTAATTGTGTCAAATCACCACCACAAGAGTTCAAAATGTCCAGTATATCTGTGTTCATATTTCAGAACAACATATAGATTCTTTAGACATATAGAAAAGTTTTTAAAAAATGCATGCTGAGAGAAAATAGAGCCGCTCTACAAATATTACTAACCCAAACACATTGGGGAACAATGGCCTTCTAAGCCTTTAGACAAGGGCTAAGGATTTATAAAATAATAACATGATAATTATTCTTTTCAATTTTTCTAATTTAAATCTCTTAAATTTTTGTTGGAAAGGTTTAATACTAAATAGAAAAGATCCAATCTGGATTTTTCTTTGCTGGTCTCTAAGGGAGATCTAGCTAGCCAAGTCATCCATTCCTATGCCATCAGAAGCTAGATACCTGCATATACCCTGCACTACACCACTGGCCCTTCGTGTTTTATAAAAAGTCCACCCTCCTACATGAGTGCACTAGTATTACAGTTGCTGTCCTTTCACAATCACCAACCTGTCACACACTGAAGACCTATAGGTTCACCACGGTCACACACTGAAGGCCTATAGGTTCACCACTGAAGGCCTATAGGTTCACCACTGAAGGCCTATAGGTTCACCACTGAAGGCCTATAGGTTCACCACTGAAGGCCTATAGGTTCACCACTGAAGGCCTATAGGTTCACCACTGTACTAACCTGTCACACACTGAAGATCTATAGGTTCACCACTGAAGGTATATAGGTTCACCACTGTACTAACCTGTCACACACTGAAGACCTATAGGTTCACCACTGTACTAACCTGTCACACACTGAAGACCTATAGGTTCACCACTGTCACACACTGAAGATCTATAGGTTCACCACTGCAGAAACATGTCTATAATAGATATAAAGACTATCTTAATGTTTCCAGAAAGGAATGTAAATACACTGCTCAAAAAAATAAAAGGGAACACTAAAATAACACATCCTAGATCTGAATGAAATATTCTTATTAAATACTTTTCTTTACATAGTTGAATGTGCTGACAACAAATCACACAAAAATGATCAATGGAAATCAAATTTATCAACCCATGGAGGTCTGGATTTGGAGTGACACTCAAAATTAAATCCAACTTTGATGTAATGTCCTTAAAACAAGTCAAAATGAGGCTCAGTAGTGTGTGTGGCCTCCACGTGCCTGTATGACCTCCCTACAACGCCTGGGCATGCTCCTGATGAGGTGCCGGATGGTCTCCTGAGGGATCTCCTCCCAGACCTGGACTAAAGCATCCGCCAACTCCTGGACAGTCTGTGGTGCAATGTGGCATTGGTGGATGGAGCGAGACATGGTGTCCCAGATGTGCTCAATTGGATTCAGGTCTGGGGAACGGGCAGGCCAGTCCATAGCATCAATGCCTTCCTCTTGCAGGAACTGCTGACACACTCCAGCCACATGAGGTCTAGCATTGTCTTGCATTAGGAGGAACCCAGGGCCAACCGCACCAGCATATGGTCTCACAAGGGGTCTGAGGATCTCATCTCGGTACCTAATGGCAGTCAGGCTACCTCTGGCGAGCACATGGAGGGCTGTGCGGCCCCCCAAAGAAATGCCACCCCACACCATGACTGACCCACCGCCAAACTGGTCATGTTGCAGGCAGCAGAACGTTCTCCACGGCATCTCCAGACTCAGTCACGTCTGTCACGTGCTCAGTGTGTACCTGCTTTCAACTGTGAAGAGCACAGGGCGCCAGTGGGGAATTTGACAATCTTGGTGTTCTCTGGCAAATGCCAAACGTCCTGCACGGTGTTGGGCTGTAAGCACAACCCCCACCTGTGGACGTCGGGCCCTCATACCACCCTCAGTCTGTTTCTGACCTTTTGAGCAGACACATGCACATTTGTGGCCTGCTGGAGGTCATTTTGCAGGGCTCTGGTAGTGCTCCTCCTTGCACAAAGATGGAGCTAGCAGTCCTGCTGCTGGGTTGTTGCCCTCCTACGGCCTCCTCCACGTCTCCTGATGTACTGGTCTGTCTCCTGGTAGCGCCTCCATGCTCTGGACACTACGCTGACAGACACAGCAACCTTCTTGCCACAGCTCACATTGATGTGCCATCCTGGATGAGCTGCACTACCTGAGCCACTTGTGTGGGTTGTAGACTCCATCTCATGCTACTACTAGAGTGAAAGCACCGCCAGCATTCAAAAGTGACCAAAACATCAGCCAGGAAGCATAGGAACTGAGAAGTGGTCTGTGGTTACCACCTGCAGAACCACTCCTTTATTGGGGGTGTCTTGCTAATTGTCTATAATTTCCACCTTTTGTCTATTCCATTTGCACAAGAGCATGTGAAATTTATTGTCAATCAGTGTTGCTTCCTAAGTGGACAGTTTGATTTCACAGAAGTGTGATTGACTTGGAGCTACATTGTGTTGTTTAAGTGTTCCCTTTATTTTTTTTGAGCAGTGTATTTGGTCTGGTGATGTGGTTGTTTTTTTACTCTGCTGGTTTCGGGAAGAATTTAATGAGTCCTCACTGTCCTAGACTGAGTACAAATGTATCCGACACCAAGACCGAGACACTCAATATCTGGTCTCGAGTACTACAACACTGCTAGGTGCGCTGCACTGTATTGCACTGTTGATACTGGGCATATCAACAAATTAAACCTTCAATTTATGTTTGTTTTCAAATCAATTCAACCATTTAATAGATCCATGACAATGCACATATCTAATTTCAGTCAGCATAACAACACCTATGAAGACCGTTTGTGGGGCTTTGAGTGCAAAGACACGTTTGTCTATGAGCCCGAGTGCCACTGGTCTCCCTACATAAATGACTTCGACCAGGAGTTCACCTTTGAATTCCCCAAAAACTATGTCCTCACCGGGATGAACAGCTATCATTTCAACCGCCATGAGGATAAGGTGTGTGACTGAGGTGAGAAGACCTCACCGTTTACCAGATCCTATGTTCAAATAGTAGTTGTTTATTTTTTTCAAATACTTTGAGAGGTTGATTTAGCCTGCTTGGAGTGCCATATGAGCATCATTTGCACTTTTGGGACTATTCCATTGGGTCCATCAAATGCAGCTGAAGTATTTGAAAGAAAACAAATATTTGAATCCAGGTTTGACATAATCCTGACTGTGATCAGTGTGTTATACTATACATGTATGAGGTCCATCACAGGTGGAAGTGCTACTGCTGTCGAGTCAACAGCTACTGTGATTTTTGTGTGTGGGGGGTGTGGGGGGGGGGAGGTTAACAACAACGAGAATGTTTACCTCAAAATGTATTGTGGATTTTCAGAGATCGTCGCTGGAGATACCAGTACTGCACACGGACATCAAACTGCTGATATTACGGCTGATTATTCCATTCTAGAGTAAAGATTGCCTATTGCCTTCTTTCTTGTGTTTCATTTAATAATTTCCCCCATTACATATTCATATCAAGCCACTGAGTCAGAGTAGAAGTAAACAAAAATGTTTATTTTTTAAAGATGCACCTATTTCACTTTATGAAAATATAAGCAGTTGTTAAAATTTTTTGGGAGGGTACTTAGCCTTCATTTAACTACTGGTTTAACAAAGAAACTTCCTTCACTGACAGTCACTTTTAAGTTACTGTAGAACTCCAAACTGTTCACACAGAGTTCAGTGCAATTAAATTAGAATGTTTGAACCTTTTTCCAAGTGTGAGAACACACACACCACTAGATGGAGCACACACACACACACACACACACACACACCACTAGACACACACACACACCACTAGATGGAGCACACACACACAACTAGATGGAGCACACACACACAAACTAGATGGAGCACACACACACACACACACACACAAACTAGATGGAGCGCACACACACACACACACACACACAAACTAGATGGAGCACACACACACACACACACAAACTAGATGGAGCACACACACACACACACAAACTAGATGGAGCACACACACACACACAAACTAGATGGAGCACACACACACACACACACACAAACTAGATGGAGCACACACACACACACACACACAAACTAGATGGAGCACACACACACACACACACACACAAACTAGATGGAGCACACACACACACACACACACAAACTAGATGGAGCACACACACACACACACACAAACTAGATGGAGCACACACACACACACACACAAACTAGATGGAGCACACACACACACACACAAACTAGATGGAGCACACACACACACACACAAACTAGATGGAGCACACACACACACACACAACTAGATGGAGCACACACACACACACACACACACACACAACTAGATGGAGCACACACACAACTAGATGGAGCGCACACATACACACACACACACACACAACTAGATGGAGCACACACACAACTAGATGGAGCACACACGCACACACACACAACTAGATGGAGAACACACACAGAAAACCTACCTGAGCCTGGAACACAGAGATGGTCTCCAGTTCCTTCTCCTTCTGACATATCTCCTGCTTCATAACATCTATCTGCTGTTGCTTAGCAGCCAGGGCCTTCTCTGCTGCGTCCAGTCTGGTCTGCAGGTCTCCCACCTCCTTAGTGACCAGTGGCTGGAGGCCACACAGAGGGCAATGGTCAGATTCCTCACCATGCCATTTTGACAAAGGACAAAACAGTGCAACGTGCCAAATTAGACTGATTTCTGTTTAACAGAGGCTAAGTAGTGTGGTCACCTCTCTGTTCTTGCTCTCTTGCTTCAACTCATTGTAGTCCTCGAATAGCTTGGTGTAGGCATCCTTCAGCTGGGTCAGGTTAGTCCTGAGGAGGGGAGGAGGGGCAATTGACTCATGACGACTAAGATATTATTTAGATATAGAAACTCATGGCACCGACCTGTGAAAACCGATAGGGGGGAGTGGGATGATTTCAAAAGAGGAGCAGGGAATTTATGTCCCAAGACCCCACCCAAGGGGCCCAATAGTGTCAGATGGAGTAGGCATATGTCAGAGTGTGTGCATGCTTGACTGCCGTCCCACCTCTCCTCTCCAGCCTTCCTCTGCTCTAGCTGGCTCTGGGCCTTCATACTGTCCACCTGCAGCTTCAGTCTGTCATTCTCACTCTGTACCTCCTGCTTCTCTACCAGCTGGGCTTTCAGAGTCACCACGTCACGCTCCACATCCCTACATCTATAGAGAGAGAGGGAGGGATGGGGAGATAGAGAAAGACAGAGGGATAGAGGCAAAGCGAAAGGGTGGTATTGGGGGAAAGGGAATGAGCAAAGGTTAGCATAGTTTGCACATTTTCATTGTCTATGTAGCTCTCCCTCTCGCCGTCTCGCTCACCTGTCCTGCAGGTTCATCTTCAAGCCCTCTGCCTCATCCAGTTTGCTCTGAGCCTGCTGTAGCTCATTAAACAGAGTCATCATCTGAGCCTTCAGATCCTCCACCTCTGACGCAGCCTGACACAGAACAGGCAACAGTCCAACATACTGACAGTTCTGATCAAGAAGCTAAGGGTTAGGACATTGTAATGGGGAAATATAAGATGAAGAGTTAATATCCAGTTAAGAGTAATTAACAATGCTAAGCATATTTATGTTCTCGTTTTGTAATACACATGATTTCCAGTGTTTTATTTGGGAAACTTTCTGGTTGGTGGTCACTAGACTTGATACTGAATGTCATGGATTGTTCATATCTGATAGTGATTGACACCAGACTGGAGGTATGAGGACAGGGGACGCTGATTGTTATTGTATTCTGTGACACTGACTCTGTAGCAGCTGATGTTGTGACTTCCTACAAGCCCCTCGGTGGGTGTTTACAGAACATTGGTGCTGTGAGATTAGAATATAAGGTCCTGCTTCTCTGCTTCTGTGCTGGAGGTGTCTCCCTGTTGCAACTTGTATTAAACCACATTGATTTACTTTCTCTGTAACTCCTTTAATTCACCTGGAAAATCCCTGTTACATATTGTAGATTAATACATTTCAATCTCATTAACTTCCCTGTTCTTACAGGGTGAGAGACAGGCTGGGTAAGAGCTTATCTGTGTATCTACCTTCTCCTTCCCAGAGTTCTGTTGGGGCTCCTCCTCTGGTTCTGGCTCAGTACCACATGCTGTGTTGGCTAGTGCTGGGGAAACCACCTCTGGCAGTAGTGAGGTCTGTGTGGAGCTCTCCGTGTTAGTTTCTTTCACCTCCAGCTCTGTGATTCTGAAAGACATAGGAACATCAGTTTTCGGTTCCACCCAAACATAAAGCCCAGGCAGAAATGCGGCCTACCTGGATCTGGTAGCCTGGAGCTCGATTTGTAGCCTCTCCACCCTCTGGGTCTCCTTCCTCAGGGACTGGAGCAGCTGGCTGACAGTCAGCTCCTCAGACTCCTGCCTGGATACACTCATGTCATACCTGGGGTCCCTTTCATTATGATACAGGTACTTTCCAGTATCATCTCTCTACACACACACACACACACACAGCAGTGCTAAAGTCAGGACACACACCCTTATAATATGGATGGATGGAGTGAGTGAGTGTTACTCACAGCAATCCTGATCTCTATGAAGGAGTCGTCCTCTGACCCCTGACCTGTCTTGAGCTGGAGTTCAGAGTTCATGGCCACCAGGTCACTCTTCTCTGCCTGCAGACGCACCAGCTGGGCATGCAGCGCCTCCAGTTCTGCATTCTGATTGGCTGTCTCGGCCTGGAGGTGACACAGCACAGATAAGACAAAAGTCTGCCCAGCATTATACCCATACACACACACACACACACACACACACATGTAAATAAATCAACACTCCATTGTTATTTTCCAAGTCTCTTCTTTTGTTATACAAAATCTAGCTAAAACTACAGACAATCATTCATCCTCCAAACATTCATTTCTCTATTAATAAACTGATGTCTGGTCTAGCCAGAGCACTAACCTTGTGAACATTAGCCTTCCCTTTCTCTCACCTGTCCCTTCCCTTCACCCTCCAGCTCCTCCACCTTCATGCTAAGCTCCTGGTTGTGCGAGGAGAGGGCCTCCACACGGCCACGCGCCTCATCAAGCCTCTCCTCCAGGAACTCCTTCTCCTCCCTCTGCTTCTCCCTCCACACAGACAAACCCTCGAAGCGCTCCTTCATCGACACGTTGGTTTGCTTCAGTGCCTCTACAGGGGAAGATACACAGAGAGTACATTACTGTAAAAACACACAGAAACACACACGGACAGAGCAGTCAATAACATCATCCGCCATTGCAAGACAATCAGAACCTCATATGACGTAACATCCTAATGTCTCCGACCCATACAGTAGATTCTCAATGAGCTTTAAGGCTGAACCACATTCTGGTCCCCTCTCCATGCCTCACCCTTCAGGTCTCGGTTCTCCTGGATGAGGCGGTTCATCTGCTGCAGCGTTTCCTCCAGGGTTCCTGTGGTGGGGCTGTGGCCGGGGTGGGAGCTCGGACCCCGGGAGACGTCCCCGTTCACCATGTGGGAGCTGGACGCCATCACTCTACAGCAAGGTGAGTCGGTGTGGAGACATGCAAGTGGACAATAGATTCTCAGACCATGGAATACGCTAGAATGAGAACAGGGACTCGGATTCGAGGGAAGGCCCGTGCTAGGACAATCACACTCTATATTCTCTAGAGCTGCATGCATCAAAACAGCAAACACCACACGCCTTGTCAGAGGTGTGAAGGAGTACTATTGCCCGATGAATCATGTACACTGGGCAATATCCGTTATTGAATCATCTTATCAGCAGCTGTCATGTGTTAGGCGGCTCCTCACAGCGCCAATCAGAGAGAGGCCTGCAGCCTGACGGAGTTGGCTGGCCACTTTTCATGTCATTTAATAAACTGATTATATATTGTTGCGATGTTAAAGCAACACCTAGCGAACTCTACAAGAGGTTCAGACCTTTTGGTGTAACTCACCTGTTTTCCAACCTCGGTGGATGTGTTCGTTTCTGCCCTAGTGCTACAGAACGGATTCAAATAATCAACTAATCATCAAGCTCGTGCACCCCTTTGGGTTCCAAGGATCGAGTTTAGGAAACACTGGTTGACTGTTAAGGCACGTGTCAAACTCATTCCCTGGAGGGCCGATTGTCTGCTGGTTTTCACTTCTCCCTTGTACTTGATGAATTAAGGTCACTGATTAGTTCGGAACTCCCATCACTTGGTTGTAGGTCTTAATTGCACACAAATTGAAAGGAAAAACCAAAATCCAGCAGTCACTCGGCCCTCTATGGAATGAGTTTGACACCCCTGTGTTCATGTTCTAATTTAAGAAATTAATCTCTCCAGAAATAAGTCTCTCACTGTTGCCGCCTGTTATAGACCCCCCTCAGCTCCCAGCTGTGCCCTGGACACCATATGTGAATTGATTGCCCACCATCTATCTTCAGAGTTCATTCTGTTAGGTGACCTAAACTGGGATATGCTTAACACCCCAGCAGTCCTACAATCTAAGCTAGATGCCCTCAATCTCACACAAATTATCAAGGAACCCACCAGGTACAACCCTAAATCCGTAAACATGGGCACCCTCATAGATATTATCCTGACCAACTTGCCCTCCAAATACACCTCTGCTGTTTTCAATCAGGATCTCAGTGATCACTGCCTCATTGCCTGCGTCCGCGGTCAAACCATCCCTCATCACTGTCAAACACTCCCAAAAAACACTCCTGCGAGCAGGCCTTTCTAATCGACCTTGCCCAGGTATCCTGGAAGGATATTGACCTCATCCCGTCAGTAGAGGATGCCTGGTCGTTCTTTAAAAGTAATTTCCTCACCATCTTAAATAAGCATGCCCCTTTCAAAAAAAATGTAGAACTAAGAACAGATATGGCCCTTGGTTCACTCCAGACCTGACTGCCCTCAACCAGCACAAAAACATCCTGTGGCAGACTGCACTAGCATCGAATAGTCCCCACGATATGCAACTTTTCAGGGAAGTCAGGAACCAATACATGCAGTCAGTTAGGAAAGCAAAGGCTAGCTTTTTCAAACAGAAATTTGCATCCTGTAGCTCCAACTCCAAAAAATTCTAGGACACTAGTCTATTTCCCCCTGGCTACCCCAACCCCAGCCAACCACTCCGCAACCCCCGCAGCTACGTGCCCAAGCCTCCCCAGCTTATCCTTCACCTAAATCTAGATAGCAGATGTTCTGAAAGAGCTGCAAAACCTGGACCTGTAGAAATCAGCTGGGCTAGACAATCTGGACCCTCTCTTTCTAAAATTATCCGCCGCCATTGTTGCAACCCCTATTACCGGTCTGTTTAACCTCTCTTTCGTACCGTTCGAGATTCCTAAAGATTGGAAAGCTGCCGCAGTCATCCCCCTCTTCAAAGGGGGTGACACTCTAGACCTATATCCATCCTGCCCTGCCTTTCTAAAGTCTTCAAAAGCAAAGTTAATAACCACTTCGAATCCCACCGTACCTTCTCCACTGTGCAATCCGATTTCCGAGCTGGTCACGGGTGCACCTCAGCCACGCTCAAGGTACGAAACGATATCATAACCGCCATCGATAAGAGACAGTACTGTGCAGCCGTATTCATCGACCTGGCCAAGGCTTTCGACTCTGTCAATCACCGTATTCTTAACGACAGACTCAACAGCCTCGGTTTCTCAAATGACTGCCTCGCCTGGTTCACCAACTACTTCTCAGACAGAGTTCAGTGTGTAAAATCGGAGGGTCTGTTGTCCGGACCTCTGGCAGTCTCTATGGGGGTACCAGAGGGTTCAATTCTCAGACACTTTCCTCTGTATATATCAACCAGAAACCGTGGATTGATGGCAGCATTCGTGTGAAACTGAAAGCGCGAACCACTGCTTTTAATCAGGGCAAGGTGTCTGGTAACATGACCGAATACAAACAGTGCAGCTATTCCCTCCGCAAGGCTATCAAACAAGCTAAGCGTCAGTACAGAGACAAAGTAGAATCTCAATTCAACGGCTCAGACACAAGAGGCATGTGGCAGGGTCTACAGTCAATCACGGACTACAAGAAGAAATCCAGCCCAGTCACGGACCAGGATGTCTTGCTCCCAGGCAGACTAAATAACTTTTTTGCCCGCTTTGAGGACAATACAGTGCCACTGACACGGCCTGCAACAAAAACATGCGGTCTCTCCTTCACTGCAGCCGAGGTGAGTAAGACATTTAAACGTGTTAACCCTCGCAAGGCTGCAGGCCCAGACGGCATCCCCAGCCGCGCCCTCAGAGCATGCGCAGACCAGCTGGCCGGTGTGTTTACGGACATATTCAATCAATCCCTATACCAGTCTGCTGTTGCCACATGCTTCAAGAGGGCCACCATTGTTCCTGTTCCCAAGAAAGCTAAGGTAACTGAGCTAAACGACTACCGCCCCGTAGCACTCACATCAGTCATCATGAAGTGCTTTGAGAGACTAGTCAAGGACCATATCACCTCCACCCTACCTGACACCCTAGACCCACTCCAATTTGCTTACCGCCCAAATAGGTCCACAGACGATGTAATCTCAACCACACTGCACACTTCCCTAACCCATCTGGACAAGAGGAATACCTATGTGAGAATGCTGTTCATCGACTACAGCTCGGCATTCAACACCATAGTACCCTCCAAGCTCGTCATCAAGCTCGAGACCCTGGGTCTCAACCCCGCCCTGTGCAACTGGGTACTGGACTTCCTGACGGGCCGCCCCCAGGTGGTGAGGGTAGGCAACAACATCTCCTCCCCGCTGATCCTCAACACTGGGGCCCCACATGGGTGCGTTCTGAGCCCTCTCCTGTACTCCCTGTTCACCCACGACTGCGTGGCCACGCACACCTCCAACTCAATCATCAAGTTTGCGGACGACACAACAGTGGTAGGCTTGATTACCAACAACGACGAGACGGCCTACAGGGAGGAGGTGAGGGCCCTCGGAGTGTGGTGTCAGGAAAATAACCTCACACTCAACGTCAACAAAACTAAGGAGATGATTGTGGACTTCAGGAAACAGCAGAGGGAACACCCCCCTATCCACATCGATGGAACAGTAGTGGAGAGGGTAGCAAGTTTTAAGTTCCTCGGCATACACATCACAGACAAACTGAATTGGTCCACTCACACAGACAGCATCGTGAAGAAGGCGCAGCAGCGCCTCTTCAACCTCAGGAGGCTGAAGAAATTTGGCTTGTCACCAAAAGCACTCACAAACTTCTACAGATGCACAATCGAGAGCATCCTGGCGGGCTGTATCACCGCCTGGTACGGCAACTGCTCCGCCCTCAACCGTAAGGCTCTCCAGAGGGTAGTGAGGTCTGCACAACGCATCACCGGGGGCAAACTACCTGCCCTCCAGGACACCTACACCACCCGATGTTACAGGAAGGCCATAAAGATCATCAAGGACATCAACCACCCGAGCCACTGCCTGTTCACCCCGCTATCATCCAGAAGGCGAGGTCAGTACAGGTGCATCAAAGCTGGGACCGAGAGACTGAAAAACAGCTTCTATCTCAAGGCCATCAGACTGTTAAACAGCCACCACTAACATTGAGTGGCTGCTGCCAACACACTGACAATGACACTGACTCAACTCCAGCCACTTTAATAATGGGAATTGATGGGAAATGATGTAAATATATCACTAGCCACTTTAAACAATGCTACCTTATATAATGTTACTTACCCTACATTATTAATCTCATATGCATACGTATACACTGTACTCTATATCATCGACTGCATCCTTATGTAATACATGTATCACTAGCCACTTTAACTATGCCACTTTGTTTACATACTCATCTCATATGTATATACTGTACTCGATATCATCTACTGTATCTTGCCTATGCTGCTCTGTACCATCACTCATTAATATATCCTTATGTACATATTCTTTATCCCCTTACACTGTGTATAAGACAGTAGTTTTGGAATTGTTAGTTAGATTACTTGTTGGTTATTACTGCATTGTCGGAACTAGAAGCACAAGCATTTCGCTACACTCGCATTAACATCTGCTAACCATGTGTATGTGACAAATAAAATTTGATTTGATTTGAACAATGTCGCTCTTGCTACGGGTGATTCCTTGAGCCACCTCTACGCAGATGACACCATTCTGTATACATCTGGCCCTTCTTTGGACACTGTGCTATCTAACCTCCAAACGAGCTTCAATGCCATACAACACTCCTTCTGTGGCCTCCAACTGCTCTTAAACGTTAGTAAAGCTAAATGCATACTTTTCAACCGATTGTTGCCCGCACCCGCCTGCCTGACTAGATTAACTACTCTGGACAGTTCTGACTTGAGTAAGACATTTAAACGTGTTAACCCTCGCAAGGCTGCAGGCCCAGACGGCATCCCCAGCCGCGCCCTCAGAGCATGCGCAGACCAGCTGGCCGGTGTGTTTACGGACATATTCAACCAATCCCTATACCAGTCTGCTGTTCCCACATGCTTCAAGAGGGCCACCATTGTTCCTGTTCCCAAGAAAGCTAAGGTAACTGAGCTAAACGACTACCGCCCCGTAGCACTCACATCCGTCATCATGAAGTGCTTTGAGAGACTAGTCAAGGACCATATCACCTCCACCCTACCTGACACCCTTGACCCACTCCAATTTGCTTACCGCCCAAATAGGTCCACAGACGATGCAATCTCAACCACACTGCACACTGCCCTAACCCATCTGGACAAGAGGAATACCTATGTGAGAATGCTGTTCATCGACTACAGCTCGGCATTCAACACCATAGTACCCTCCAAGCTCGTCATCAAGCTCGAGACCCTGGGTCTCGACCCCGCCCTGTGCAACTGGGTACTGGACTTCCTGACGGGCCGCCCCCAGGTGGTGAGGGTAGGCAACAACATCTCCTCCCCGCTGATCCTCAACACTGGGGCCCCACAAGGGTGCGTTCTGAGCCCCCTCCTGTACTCCCTGTTCACCCACGACTGCGTGGCCATGCACGCCTCCAACTCAATCATCAAGTTTGCGGACGACACAACAGTGGTAGGCTTGATTACCAACAACGACGAGACGGCCTACAGGGAGGAGGTGAGGGCCCTCGGAGTGTGGTGTCAGGAAAATAACCTCACACTCAACGTCAACAAAACTAAGGAGATGATTGTGGACTTCAGGAAACAGCAGAGGGAACACCCCCATCCACATCGATGGAACAGTAGTGGAGAGGGTAGCAAGTTTTAAGTTCCTCGGCATACACATCACAGACAAACTGAATTGGTCCACTCACACAGACAGCATCGTGAGGAAGGCGCAGCAGCGCCTCTTCAACCTCAGGAGGCTGAAGAAATTCGGCTTGTCACCAAAAGCACTCACAAACTTCTACAGATGCACAATCGAGAGCATCCTGGCGGGCTGTATCACCGCCTGGTATGGCAACTGCACCGCCCTCAACCGTAAGGCTCTCCAGAGGGTAGTGAGGTCTGCACAACGCATCACCGGGGGCAAACTACCTGCCCTCCAGGACACCTACACCACCCGATGCTACAGGAAGGCCATAAAGATCATCAAGGACATCAACCACCCGAGCCACTGCCTGTTCACCCCGCTGTCATCCAGAAGGCGAGGTCAGTACAGGTGCATCAAAGCTGGGACCGAGAGACTGAAAAACAGCTTCTATCTCAAGGCCATCAGACTGTTAAACAGCCACCACTAACATTGAGTGGCTACTGCCAACACACTGTCAATGACACTGACTCTACTCCAGCCTCTTTAATCATGGGAATTGATGGGAAATGATGTAAATATATCACTAGCCACTTTAAACAATGCTACCTTATATAATGTTACTTACCCTACATTGTTCATCTCATATGCATACGTTGATACTGTACTCTATATCATCGACTGCATCCTTATGTAATACATGTATCACTAGCCACTTTAACTATTCCACTTGGTTTACATACTTATCTCATATGTATATACTGTACTCGATATCATCTACTGTATCTTGCCTATGCTGCTCTGTACCATCACTCATTCATATATCCTTATGTACATATTCTTTATCCCCTTACACTGTGTATAAGACAGTAGTTTTTTTTTTTTGGAATTGTTAGTTAGATTACTTGCTCGTTATTACTGCATTGTCGGAACTAGAAGCACAAGCATTTCGCTACACTCGCATTAACATCTGCTAACCATGTGTATGTGACAAATAAAATTTGATTTGATTTGATTTGATTTGACTTAGGTATTTGTAGTTGTCTGGCTAGACTGTAACCTCTCCTTCCAGACTCACTGCGACCTGTATGCTCTAATCGGCTGGCCCTCGCTACATATTCATCACCAGACCCACTGGCTCCAGATCATCTATAAGTCTTTGCTAGGTAAAGCCTCGCCTTATCTCAGCTCACTGGTCACCATAACACCCACCCGTAGCACACGCTCCAGCAGGTATATCTCACTGGTCATCCCCAAAGCCAACACCCCCTTTGGCCACCTTTCCTTCCAGTTCCCTGCTGCCAATGACTGGAACGAATTGCAAAATCTCTGAAGTTGGAGACTTATATCTCCCTCACTAACTGATTGCTGCAGCTGTACACAGCTCATCTGTAAATAGACCATCCAATCTACCTACCTCATCCCCATATTGTTTTAATTTACTTTTTTGCACATCATCATCTGCACATCTATCACTCCAGTTTTAATTTGCTAAATTGTAATTACTTCACTACTATGGCCTATTTATTGCCTTACCTCCCCACGCCATTTGCACACACTGTATATAGACTTTCATTTTTTTCTATTGTGTTATTGACTGGTCGTTTGTTTATTCCATGTGTAACTCTGTGTTGTTGTTGTTTGTGTCGCACTGCTTTGCGTCATCTTGGCCATGGTCACAGTTGTAAAATGAGACCTTGTTCTCAACTGGCCTATCTGGTTAAATAAAAAGGTAAAATAAAAAAAATGTTGGGGGGGGCGAGGTCAAATCATGACGCCAGTGATCTTAAGGTTCGGGAATTCGGCGCTCTAGAAAGAGGCCCGAGTTCCCAACTTCTGAATTCTCCGTTGTCATGAAAGCGCTGAGTTCCCAGTTGGTTTGAACGAGGCATAATGTGTTGGCTTTCGCTGGACCTGGGTTTCAGTCCTAGCCGGGACTAACCCCAAAATTCTCTAAAATAACGTGAACGATCAACAGGCTAGACTACCGACTCAGAACATGGGTTGACTGACATCTGACAAGGCTAACCTCCTTTTCTCATATTCCTTTCACATTTGACATTCTACCTACCTTCGACAATAAAACAAGGTAACTAACATATTTGACTACTTCTTCAGCTAGCTTGGGTAAAAACAGGGTGAGAACGAAATCGTAGTTCCAGTGCGTCACATTACTCCAGGGCCTAACAAATTAATCGTAATTTCAATACTCACATGTGATTAAAGTACACCTCGAAAGAACTCGGATACTTCTTGTTGAAGATCAGACCTTAACACTTCTGTATCGTTTTCTTCTGACTTGTTATTGGTTTACAGCATTTCCTTGTCTTAACGTCACAATAAAGTGTGTGTAAACATTGTATCACCTGCGGAAAGAAACAAATCTTCAATCAGATGGATGGGCTTACGGTGATTTTCCTTCAAAAGCGGTAGCGCATCTATATATTTTGCAAATCAGTGAATATGCTGCGTTAGTGACGTCCTCGAACTGGCCTACAAGAGCGTACAGAGCAGCTGACGGTGACGTCATGTACTGCAATTCCAGCGGGTTTTCCCTTTGGGAGTGACCTTGCACTTTTGGGAAAGGAGTGACATTTGCCTGATAAACCCAATACATATGAGATCAGAAAGCCGACTCCTCAGTCATTTATTTAACAATTTCATTGGAGAATTGAGAATTTATTCAGCATATATTGTAGACTATTTTCCCATCAGTCTAATCAAATAGAAAAACCTTTTGCCTAATTTCCCCACCATCCGCCTACCGCACTATGGCACTGTATCACAATAAAAACATAGAAACTGAGTAGTAAAATGAGTGTATGATTATGAAGGATTGAGCGGCTATATGGGCACCCCTGAATGAATAATACAGTGGGGTATAGTTGGCTTGCCTTGGACCACAAACTAATGTTTTTGGTTTGCAGGTCATTCACATGTCCACTAGATGGCAACATTAACTTGGAGAGAAAAAATGTGTATGGAATGTCCCTGCAGCAAAGTAGGCTCTTGTCTCTTGTGCGCCATGCGTTCATCCACGTGACATGGGTGTAAATCAGAGGAGACTGGTGGGAGGAGCTATAGGAGGACGGGCTCATTGTATGCCTGGAAGGGAATCAATGGAACGTATCAAACATATGGAAACCACATGTCTGACTCCGCTCAATGTATCCATTCCAGCCATTTCAATCCCCCTATAGCTCCCCCCACCAGCCTCCTCTGGGTATGTATGTTTCGCCATATGATATTAAAAAGTAGGCCTACATTATGTCATTGGCTATTTATTAACAATCACATATTATCCGACTAATGCTTACACACATTTGGCCAAGCAAGCATTCCGACTATTCTTTGACAAAGACTTTAACGCACAACATGGACAAGAGTACATGCATTTGATTTGCCTAAGAAAGCACACAAATGCTTGACGTGTCAAAATGAATAAACAAGCAACAACAACGAAAGCAAAGGCTTTACGCCCACTCGAGCGCATGCCTGCATTCCTCCTCTCCATTACAAATATGTCTTTAATAAGCCTATAAAAACGTTGTTGTAGTAAAACCGGGAGGTTCAATGATTGGCTGTGTAAACTTTGGGTCAGTCTGATTGGTCGGAGAGATCTTTGCGAATGAAGGGGCTTTGAGGAGCCTTCGGGAATGTCTTTGAATGGGACTGGACTTGCGCTGCATCGGGCTAAAAAAAATGCACACTTAAACACGGGGTCATAACATTGGATTATCTGTCTGTGGATATACTTGAAGTTCTCTGTCTTTAACGGAATTAACAGTTGACAAACGTATGCCACTGCTCAAGGAGACCCAGATTAAAAACCGGGAGCAGGTCTGTTTCGCTCTGTGTGTGATCTGTCAAATAGTTTTCATCCAACATTTTACTGGAACCAATTAAGTTTTAACTGACTACAATTCAACGGTACGATAACAGTGCCGTTATCATATGCCCCTATCACTGGATATAAATGAGCTGTACTTTTTATTGTAAAAAAAGTAGGATTTATTCATAGAATACGTTTTAACGGATTTGTGCCATAGAGGAGAAACGAATAACAGGAGTACCCAAAGTGAAAGACAATAATTACGTGCACACCAGACATGATGATCTTTGCGCCCTTGTTTCTCGCTCTTGGCTACATGGCGACCTTTGCGCACGGGTGCCAACTGCCAACCGAGTGGCGTCCACTGAGTGAGAACTGCCGTGCGGAACTGGCGGAGATCATTGTGTACGCCAAGGTGCTGGCAATTCACCGGGAGCAGTACGGCGGGGCAGAGGGCCTCCACAACTCCCTGCCATTCCCGTACGGGTATGGTTATGAAGGCGCCGAGGAAGGGTTGCTCTACTCCGCAGAGGTGGAGCTCATGTGCGACCAGGCGTGGGGCAGCATGCTGGAGGTGCCGGCGGGCTCGCGCCTCAACCTGACAGGGTTGGGGTACCTGTCGTGCCAGTCTCACACCGTGATGGAGAACTACTCCTACATCTTCTTCCTCCGGTGAGTCAGGATGACCTGGTGAGTCAGGATGACCTAGTGACCTGGAACCTGTGTACAGCGCACAGAATCACAAATACATTAAAAAGAGCGTGATACATCATAAACACACACAAAATCATGACAGATTTTATAGCATATTGGCCTACAATATTTAGCTCCTCTATGCTCTCCTTTATGGATGCACTGGGTGATATAATACAGACTTGAGCCCCTTTAGGGGTCACGTTTTGAACCTATAGGAAGCATTCACTCACAGTGTTTGTTTGTTTACCTCCTACAGGATGGATGAGAACTACAACATTCTGCCCCACGGGGTCAACTTCCAGGACGCCATCTTCCCAGACACCTTAGAGAACCGCCGTACGTTCTCCAGCCTGTTCCAGTTCTCCAACTGCTCCCACAGCCAACCCCTCCAGACCTTCTCCCCAGAATGGGACCCCCAGGAGGACAGCAGGGTAGGGCTACTCAACACACAGTATCCACTGTACATAATGGGGGGGAATATGGGTTTGAGAGGGATAAAGACAGAGAGAAAGGGAGAAAAGGGTAGATGAATGGAGTGGGCGAAAGAGAAAGAGATGAAAGATGGAGAAGGGAGATGAATAGAGAGATATGGAGAGAAAGGGTCAGGAAAAGAGAGATGAGAGGGCAGGGTAGTGTCCTCTGGGCCTGAACAGCTGGAAATATAAGTGCTACCTGCTTGTAAAATGGCAACAGACACCCACATGTGCGCACACACACACATACAGTTGTGTAGCAGAGCAGGGTTGTAACTAAGGCCGGCCATGGAACATATTAAACTCTATGCTTTACAACCTTGTTGCCCCTGGATACAGCAGGCCGGCCATGGAACATATTAAACTCTATTCTTTACAACCTTGTTGCCCCTGGATACAGCAGGCCGGCCATGGAACATATTAAACTCTATGCTTTACAACCTTGTTGCCCCTGGATACAGCAGGCCGGCCATGGAACATATTAAACTCTATGCTTTACAACCTTGTTGCCCCTGGATACAGCAGGCCGGCCATGGAACATATTAAACTCTATTCTTTACAACCTTGTTGCCCCTGGATACAGCAGGCCGGCCATGGAACATATTAAACTCTATTCTTTACAACCTTGTTGCCCCTGGATACAGCAGGCCGGCCATGGAACATATTAAACTCTATTCTTTACAACCTTGTTGCCCCTGGATACAGCAGGCCGGCCATGGAACATATTAAACTCTATTCTTTACAACCTTGTTGCCCCTGGATACAGCAGGTGCTCACATGTAGCTCCCCTCTCTGTGTACATCTGCAGCAATCATCTCACTGACCTTCACCTCTGAGCCACCATCATCCTCAGACACTACTCTGTTGTGTGAGGTGTATTGGCGTGTCTCCTTAGCTATAGAGACGCAGTTAAAGACCCCCCCCCACACACACACAGTTTAAGAGTCAGACACAGAGACCGCACCAACACACAGACTGCCTGCCCAGCTAGCCGTGTGTTTGTGTGTGTCTAGGTCACGCTCGTTAACTAGACTTTGAGATCAAAGCAGTCATTGATTAAGTCATGTGACCTCCTCTGATTCCCTAGGCATGATATTAATGTCAAAACACACTCAGCCATGCCCAATGGACCAAAGACTGTCGCTGACCTGGCCACATGCTCATAGTCATACCCCTTCGGTGTTCACAGGTGTTAGCAACATGCTAGTAGTTTCACGTGACCATATTTTCTATTTATTTAACTAGTTAACTAGTTAAGAACATATTCTTATTTACAATGGCCTACCGGGGAACAGTTGGTTAACTGCCTTGTTCAGGGGCAGAACGACAGATTTTTACATTGTCAGCTCAAGGATTTGATGCAGCAACCTTTTGGTTACTGGCCCAACGCTCTAACCACTAGGCTACTTGCCGCCCCATATATATGGCTTACACCTACGTACCCATTGTTTTCAGACCTGCAGACACTGAAATGGAGCGGGTCTCTGGGAGACTGGAGAGGAGGGGTGATGCCATGTGAAACCTCAGAGGTACAGTGGTCAGGTCTTCTCCTCTTCCTGTCTCTATCCCAGAGAGCCTTACTACATTGACGGAAGACTTGTGACACATCGGGTGTCGGGTTTCTGATGGGTTAACAGGTTGAGAGGTTAGAAGTTAAGGGTTAAATACACTCTGTGTGGCGTGAGCGCAGGTGCTGGCATGCAGGGGTTGCAACCTTAGGAGGGCTGTGTCCATGTTTAGGAGCAGATGTGTGTGTGTTGTCAGAGTTTACGCTATAGAAATATAGACAAAGTTAATAGGAGGAAAAACAGGCTTAAAAATGACACTACAAACCCTGTGGGAACTGTACAATGGAACCACAGCTCACACACACCCACACACACACGCAGTGGTGTAGTGGAGGGTAAACGCAACACACACACAACCTCTACATGTGTGTAACGTGTGACTGAGGCTCTCTCCAGTGATGTGTTGGGCAGATGGAGGTGGTTAGTTAGGGAATGGCTGGGAGAGGCTAGGATGATGAGGCTACAGTAGTCTGCTCTGGAGTTTTCCTGTGGGAACGCTGAGGTTGCAGATGGACATCCCATGCAGGCTGGCCCTGCTGGAGGGGAAGGAAAGATGAGAGCGCCTCCACTTACACCCAAACCCCCAATTAGCACTCGATTAAACCCCTTCTTATGCACCCCAGAGCGGTTCCGGAGCGCCAAAACGAATCCATGGACACTTTGTCCTCAGAATTCCTTCCCTCAGTGTTCTCTCTTCAGACTTCCTCTCCTTTATTGTAGAGAAAAGCCTGCAGGGGTTGATAAATGAGAGATAAATGGCAACCAGTAGGAGAGAGAAAGAGGGAGGGAGGGAGGAAAAGACAAAGACAGATAGGAGAGAGAGAAAAGAGAGGGAGGGAGAGAGAGATAAAGAGACTGGAGTTATAGGGAGATGAAGGACAAAGCTGGGTCTCTCATATGAACAAATGCCCCATACCTCAATGCTTCTCCAGCCTAAATGCAGCATCTTCATAACAGTCAGTGTGTTCTGTGAGTCAGCTCTGAGTCGCTACCTGATGTCAGGAACTGTAGTAACAATAGTGTAATAACCCTCCCTTTCTAACCCCTTTTAATGGAAGTTTCATTAGTTGAATTCAGACACAGCAATGGGAAATACTTTGTCATCTAATGCACCCTAGCCTTCTTCCCTAGGGCATGGAAATATCAAATTAGACCCCCCCCCACACACACACACAACTCCCCCACACATGCTCTCAGTGGAGTATTCACAGTGTGTACTCTGCCAAACAGAAGGACAGTGTTTGCTCCATACTGTGGCTGCTGCACTGTAACTCAAGCATGCATACACACCAACCAAGAACCAAGGTGAAATTTGACGTCCATCCAGGGAGCCAGGAAGTTGGTTGTAGTTCTCATCCATCCTGTAGGAGGTAAAAACCTTCCACTAGGGGCAACAGTGAGCACCATTACCATGAAGTAGCTTGCGACTTGCTAGGGTGTTGTGGACGGGAGTAAACTGTGAGCTCTGGCTCCAAGGGTCATGTGTTCAATCCCAGTGTAAACTGTGAGCTCTGGCTCCAAGGGTCATGTGTTCAATCCCAGTGTAAACTGTGAGCTCTGGCTCCAAGGGTTGTGTGTTCAATCCCAGTGTAAACTGTGAGCTCTGGCTCCAAGGGTCGTATGTTCAATCCCAGTGTAAACTGTGAGCTCTGGCTCCAAGGGTCATGTGGTCAATCCCAGTGTAAACTGTGAGCTCTGGCTCCAAGGGTCGTGTGTTCAATCCCAGTGTAAACTGTGAGCTCTGGCTCCAAGGGTCATGTGTTCAATCCCAGTGTAAACTGTGAGCTCTGGCTCCAAGGGTCGTGTGTTCAATCCCAGTGTAAACTGTGAGCTCTGGCTCCAAGGGTCATGTGTTCAATCCCAGTGTAAACTGTGAGCTCTGGCTCCAAGGGTCGTGTGTTCAATCCCAGTGTAAACTGTGAGCTCTGGCTCCAAGGGTCGTGTGTTCAATCCCAGTGTAAACTGTGAGCTCTGGCTCCAAGGGTCGTGTGTTCAATCCCAGTGTAAACTGTGAGCTCTGGCTCCAAGGGTCGTGTGTTCAATCCCAGTGTAAACTGTGAGCTCTGGCTCCAAGGGTCATGTGTTCAATCCCAGTGTAAACTGTGAGCTCTGGCTCCAAGGGTCGTGTGTTCAATCCCAGTGTAAACTGTGAGCTCTGGCTCCAAGGGTCGTGTGTTCAATCCCAGTGTAAACTGTGAGCTCTGGCTCCAAGGGTCGTGTATTCAATCCCAGTGTAAACTGTGAGCTCTGGCTCCAAGGGTCGTGTGTTCAATCCCAGTGTAAACTGTGAGCTCTGGCTCCAAGGGTTGTGTATTCAATCCCAGTGTAAACTGTGAGCTCTGGCTCCAAGGGTCGTGTGTTCAATCCCAGTGTAAACTGTGAGCTCTGGCTCCAAGGGTCGTGTGTTCAATCCCAGAGTAAACTGTGAGCTCTGGCTCCAAGGGTTGTGTGTTCAATCCCAGTGCAATCCTTAACTTAATCATTCGGAATGAATGCCTAAATGTAACTGTTGTTGTTTCTTTTGTGACTGTAACCCTATCCCAAACTTAACTGCCAAAATTTGACGTTTGGATACATTTCTAAGTGTTATGTTAGGAGAAACGGGAACAAACGTCGGAATCTGAAGTCAAATTGGTAAAACAGTGAGATCTTGTTGCACATTCAGTTTCTCTCACAAAACACACACACACACACACACACACACACACACACACACACACACACACAGTTGGATTACTCACACACACAGACGGTGTTTAGATGAAGGTTTTACAGCTGTTCAGAGACTGTAAGAAGGAGGACCTCAGTTCAGGTCAGAGGGGAGACTGCTGTGTATGTTTATGGGTTTGTGTGTTGCTCGGTGTGCGTGTGTTTCTGTGTGTGTCTGTGTGTGTGTCTGTGTGCTGGTGTGCCTGTTTCTCTAAATGGTGTTTACACAGATGATCCTCCACAGCAGGTAGGTAACACCCGGATGTTTTGACAGCTGGTGCTGGGTATAGATGGGTGGATGGTTGGGAGTTAGCTTTGGATAATGTCCAAAAGTACCAGGTCTCTAGCCCCACGACTAACATGGTACACAGCGAGGGAGAGTCGGATTGGGTGCAATGTTCCCTCTAAACTGCGGGTGTTTGCGTGGCCGCGCATCTCCTCCAGGACTGCCGCGCAGAAGAAATGCCAGAATGCACAGAGAAGCAATAGAACTTCACTGAGTTCACCCCATTAGTTTGCACTATATAGATCAACGATCATTCTGTGATCGAATCAACATTATATCAGCCCCTTTTCAATGAAACAAACCAAAACAAATCTAACTTTGTAAGACTGAGTCTGTTATCTTGTTGTAGGCAGAGGCAGAGCCAGAGCGCAACGAAGTAGAATTCTACTGGCAGGGGTAGCCCATGAGCGATCAGTTCAGATCAGAGCACAGAGCCACTGTGTGCACATTTGTTGATTCTTTGCTAGTTAGCAGTTACTAGCCCAGTTATAGATGAGTATAGGTCAGTAATGGGGAGAACTTCTTCCTACAAGAGCACAAACGTGTGGGCTACATTTCAAGCTGTCTTTGAAAAGCAAGTTGGTAAAAAGCTTATGTCTTAATTAAAGGGCCAGTGTTGTATTTTGACACAGGCTTGAATATACACATAAGCCAATAGGCAGAGGGTTAGCCGACAATGTTTAATTCTCTGTATGGTAATAATAATGAATTTTATTTTGAAAGTTGTTTCTTGCATCATACAACACAATACAATACAAGTTACAGCCATCTATTTGTCCCATGGTGTTACAGACCAAGTAGAGAAAAACAACTTGCACACTGCTCTTGCTAATATCACTGCTCTTGCTGGTATCACTGCTCTTGCTGGTATCACTGCTCTTGCTGGTATCACTGCTCTTGCTGGTATCACTGCTCTTGCTGGTATCACTGCTCTTGCTAGTATCACTGCTCTTGCTGGTATCACTGCTCTTGCTAGTATCACTGCTCTTGCTGGTATCACTGCTCTTGCTGGTATCACTGCTCTTGCTAGTATCACTGCTCTTGCTAGTATCACAGCTCTTGCTGGTATACTGCTCTTGCTGGTATCACTGCTCTTGCTGGTATCACTGCTCTTTATTAAGCTTTGCGTATCGACCTGAAGGCCTTCGTCAGAGTCGAGGGAAAATAAACATGAAAACTTACTTGATAGGTTGATGTCCTCGTTGAGGTTTTACGGACGTGTTTAATACGTTTTATGTACACACTTTATTTGAATACTTATGAAATGCACATTGTTCTATTTGGTAACACATGTTTATTTTCCCTCGACTCCCACCCCATTCAGATGCAGTGAACGGATGTGGGTGGAGCAATGTCTACACAAGGGTGCAAACTAAAAACACTCACAAAGCTCTGACGAAGGCCACGAGTCCGATATATAAAGCTTAATAACAAGCAGTGATACTAGCAAGAGCAGTGTGCAGGTTTCTTATTTTTCTCTCATGTACCGTGCACCTGCAATAAAGACAGCTCGGATGTGCGAGTGCCTTTTGAAATTTGAGTTACAGAGCAAGTAAAAATCATGAATTCATGTCAAGCACTTCATAATGTATAAACGTTTTTAAAAGTCTAATGCAATGTAGGCCTGAATTGAACACCACCTATTAGGCTGTATCATAGAAATCACAAGCTATTTCCATGTTAACATGTTATGGGATTTGCTCCATTGGTTTTGTTGGTAGGCCTACATTATAATCAAGTAGCCACAATAGCTTATTGGCTACTATCTAAAACTGTAAAGGTACTGTAAGTGTCCACTGTAAATGTGCGGCAGAAGTTGCAGAAAAATTCTCACAACGTTCAAGTTTCCGCTCACAAGACCTAAAATTTGCTCAGTACCCCCAAAAATGTAAGGGAACATTGATTGGGTGGTTTAGTTTTTCTGAGGTAAACTATCACTACACTCTAAAAGAATGCTGTGTTGTTTGGTAACCCAGCGCTGGGTAAATATTGAACACATGCTGGGTTATCTTTACCCAGCCAGTTGGTTGGTGTGAATATCCCAACATGTTGTGTTGTTTGGATTACCCAAACATTGGTTAATTTAACCATCAGTTGGGTTTTTATTCAGTTTTATGCTGGGTTGACCCAGCAGCTGGGTATGCTATTTTCAGGAGGCGTGGCCTATTAGGGGTGTGTCTTTCAGGGTTCTTTTTTGGCCACCCGTGAGAGTAAATGTCATTACAGTTAAAATTTCAATGTTCCTTGAACATTTTTGCACATTATGTTGTAATATACAATTAACAACATTATTATTTACATATTGTAACAAAGTGGTAACTATACAACTATATAACTCATAGCTACAAAAGTGGCATTGTTCAACCTTAACATGTGATGACAATACAACAGATGAACCGGAATTACATTTACCCTTACAGGTGGCCAAAAACAACTTCCTGAAAGCTACGCCCCTACTAAGCCATGCCTCCAGTGTTCTGATCTGACCAAATCGGTCATATCTCAATAACCCAGCATCAACAACCCAACTAAATGACCCAATACCAATAACCCAACATTTGGGTCATCCAAACAACCCAAATTTTTTTAGATTGCACACTGTCCGCACATTTAACAGTCAGTACTCTAGTACTGGACTTTAGGAGTAACAGTATAGAAGAGATAAATTATTTTAACTATTCTGTTTTTCCTTCCAGATACCACTCTATGTTTAAAGGGAGATGGGATGCTTGTTAGGGCAGAATGGGGCCCTCCACAATGCCGACCTGTAGCCTAACGTAGCATTAGGAAGGGAAGTCCCACAGAGAGGTCTCGCCCCGCCAATGAGCTGGAAAATTGTGGCCCCTCAGAGCTGTCATAACTCCGGGCGAGATGACAGGGTACTGTACTCGACAGAGGCTCCAATGCACCTTGATTCACTGGAGGGAGATAGGAGGAGGGGGGAGAAGAAAAGCACCAGCCAAGGAGAAGTAACTAAGGCAGTGGAGTTAAACGAACAAAAAGAACACACACTGATGGGAAGATGATGTCACTGGGGCTCACACACTCTCCTCCTGATGCCAACCGACAACATACTAACTGGCATGCTTTATTCTGCCCCGTATTTTCTGAATAGCCTCAGCTCAGCATCCCTGTTGCGCTATGCTCAGATAAATACTCAGATCTCACAAATTGAGTGTCATGCCTTTTGAAAAGGGCGGGACACAAGTATCATTGAGTTGTACACTAAAAAGTTCACCAGTTAGTGCACCCCATTTAAAATAATTAGGTGAATGACACTTCTGCTAATAGATATTCCAATCCAATGTTGATTTAATTTCTCTCTCTTTCCCTCTCCTCCCCATCTCTTCTGTCTCTCACTCTCTTCCTCTCTCCCCTCCCCTCCAGCTCCTGTGCTCCTCGGTGCAGGGGGCTCTGTTTGAGGAGGAGGAGAAGAGCAGGAAGCAGCAGGAGCGCCTGGTCCAGCTGGAGAGGAGGAACAGGCAGCTGAAGGAGCGCGTCCGGAAGGTGAAGCGCTCCCTCCGGAACGCCAGGAAGAGCCAGCGCCAAGCGGAGCAGGAGATGCAAGGGCTGGAGGAGAGGCTGAGGTCAGCGGAGAGACGGGCTGGGCACCACCTCAATTCCATCACACAGGAGGCTACGCCCAACAGATACCAGGAGACTGTGTTACACCGCACGCCACACACACCGCTTTAGTCTCTAGACGGGATGTTGTTAAAGACTGCTGGGCAGTCTCTCTAATTCCTGTTGTTCGCAGGCACGCACGCATGCATCCACAAACACACACAATACTCATTTAGTGTCATATTCAGCCATATATACTGTAGTTTCTACACATATTACATAGAGAGGGCATCCAGTAGCCCTCAAATAGCAGACAGAGGGAATTACTATTAGTGAATGACTAGAGAGAATGAGAGAGATATTGTGTATAGTTCCTATTAATACACAGCACTGTCATACAGCTGATGGCTAGACAGATTAAATGAATTTAGAGTGAGTATATGATGAGTGAATGACTAGAGTGAATGAAGAAAGTGAGGTTACTTTCTGGTAGGTGTGTCTGTGGGCATTTGTGCCATGTGTTGTCTGTTGCTGTCCTCGTGCCAACACCACCAAAGAAAATGTCCATGAGGCATTGGGATCATTATATATGAATGTATTACTGAAGCTGCATATAAACTCTAATCAGGCATTACTAACGCTTGGGTGTTTTATTTCCAGATTACACAATCTGTTGTTTTTGGCCAAACAAACTAAACACACCAACTAAAATTCCATTCTAGGTAAAGAGAGAGGTAAAGAAAAGAGAGAGTGGGGGAAGAGAAAGAGAGAGAGTTGTGGGTTGCTGTTATGGGCTCTTCTTAATGGGTTTCCCTCTCTCCTCCAGGCACTGCGGGACAAAGCCAGATGTGCCACCCCCACAGAGACACACACACACACACACACACACAGAGTCTTTTCTCCCCTCCTCCTTTGCTGGAGTTCGTGTCCTAAGACTTGAACCTCATCACGAAGACCCCTACAGCCTCAGACTAATACCTGCAACTGTAGGGGACAACACACTCGACACATGCACAAATCACTCGACACAGATCCCCCACTCTTCTATAGTCTGTCAGTCTATGCTAGGGACACAGCAGAATGGAATGTGCTTATGTGCTTTGCTGGGCAGGAGAGAGGGAGAGACAGCAGGACTTTATTGAAATATTTATTTAATTCTGCCTTCAAATAAACCCTGGATCACTGTTGTTCTTTTTGATGCTCTATTAGACTCTGGCCTGGCCCTGAGAAAAACACCAATGCCTCAGAGACAGAGAATATGGAGAGGAGAGAGTGACAGCAAAATTAATTAACAGAGTAATACGTTTCACAGATCGTCACCTGCATACCAGTTTAGATCAGTTAATCAGATGGACCTGCTGCTCGCCATGTTCTAGAAACCAGAGATGAGGAAAGTGACAGAGACGAATGAGGAAAAGGATGAAGAGGTGAAAAAGCAAGACAGGAAGACGTGATGGAGTAGGAAAAGCAGGAGGAGGAAAGAGAGAAAGATAGTTCTGGCTGCCATTTCAGTATATCCCATCCATTGTAGGCCCCCTATGGCGCCTACGTAGGAGAGAGTGGGAGGGATGAGGGGCTGTGTATCTGGGCACAGAGGAGAGAGAGAGGGAGGGAAACACTTTAAAAGGCAAAAAGATCAGTGAACCCCAAACCTCGGTCAACTATCCACCCACACCATGACCACTCGTCCAACAACAGCAGCCCCCCCACCCACACTTACCCCCACTGAGTGGCTCAACTCGCTCTGAGAATGTCACATTGTGCGTGTGTCTAAGTGTGTGTGTTGCTTTGAGTTTGTTAACGTGTATGAGAGAATGATCTCCCTGAGCATTCCTCTGGCCAGCCCTGAGCACAAGACAGACGGAGAGAGAGCGGGGACGACGACGATGTAAACAAGAAGAATGGGGAGGAATTTGCACACTACTCAGAGTCCAGATCCATTGTACAGGTTCAAAGGTCAATAACTGTGAGAGAGGACAGAGGCTGACGTGCTGGGAGTGAGTATGAGTGGTGCTTAATGTGGCTGCAGTTTGAATTGTCCCCCAGTGCCAGAAGAACTTCAGGGCTCAGACCACTTTCACCAATTAAGTCCCAACAGCACTTATCTGTAATTACTTTCATACCTTAACCCAGGAGCAGCTCAACAGTGGAAAAAACAATTACAATCACACTTTGCTAAAGTGGCGAGTTCTAAATATATTAGTGAATTAACAGTCATTTGCTATACAATTAGAAATAATGTGTATTGGGAAAACAACGTTGATGTCTGAGGCAATTGTTCGTGGAATGTTTTAAGATGTGATTATTATTATTTGACCATGCTGGTCATTTATGAACATTTGAACATCTTGGCCATCTTGGTTCTGTTATAATCTCCACCCGGCACAGCCAGAAGAGGACTGGCCACCCCAAATAGCCTGGTTCCTCTCTAGGTTTCTTCCTAGGTTTGGGCCTTTCTAGGGAGTTTTTCCTAGCCACCGTGCTTCTACACCTGCATTGCTTGCTGTTTGGGGTTTTTGGCTGGGTTTCTGTACAGCACTTTGAGATATCAGCTGATGTACGAAGGGCTATATAAATACATTTGATTTGATTTTGTGAGCATGTAGATCAGGGTCTTCACATTCACTCAGACACAGTGTCATGGCTGGACCTGAAGTGGGTGTGTGAGAGTAACATCTGGCCCTACATCTGCTAAACGTCTGTCAAATGTGTCTGATGTCTGTTGAGCATCCGGGGTATGCGTCGTCTTTTTGAAGTCAGGGTGTGTGTATGGAAGGGTTATGGAGAGACGAGACTCCTTTCTAATCTTTCTCTGGTTGAACGGAAACTGGTCAGGGGTCAGCAGACAAGCCAATTAGAAGTGGAAATCAATCTAAGTGCAAAAACAAACTTTGAATGGCTTAAAGTGTAGTAATCCCTGCACACACAGACACACGGAGACGGTTGCTTTATGATCGTTCAGGATTTATTTCAGGAGAGAAAAAATAAAAAACTTGGTTATTCTGGCTTCTGTCATCGTCATGGTAACTGATATGTGCACATGATTGTCGAAGGCATCGGATATACAAGCCCCATAACAGAAGGTCATCACAGCACAGTAAGAGTGGCAGGGCAACTCACTCTGCCACACAAAATGGAAGGAGGTGTCTGCTTAACGAAGTAGGACGAAAGTTGCCCCTTACCACTGATACAAGGTCAGATATTTTCTCATCCCCCTAATGGCTTAGGTTCAGATCAAAGGAGGGTATTCTGATCCTAGATCTACGGTTGTAAGTATCTATTGATTAAGGTTCAGATTTAGGGAGGATATTTTGATCCGAGATCTACGTTTATGTTAGTATCTAACGGTTAAGGTTTAGATTAAGGGAGAGTTTTCTGATCCTAGATCTGTGGTTAAAGGGAACATCTACCAGGAGTCGTTAGTGAGAGACCGCCACACAAGATGGACGTTTGTTTTGGTCACATGCAGAGTAAATAAGGCCCATTCCCCAGGCTCTGGACCTCACAGGAACCCACAGGGAGATGCAGTGGTCCCCAACAATACTCTGCTCTCTATGGACACATTGCTCTTCTTCTTTAGATACAGATACAAACATCATTCAATGGCATATAAAGTTAATGCAAACACTTGTGGAGGTGGATTTCTTTAAGCACTTTTCAACATGCTTTGCATTTCATCTTCAGAAAAACCTTGTGATGCATTGTGGGATTTTTTTTTCTCATGACAGTTGATCATGGGCATGTGTTTAGGTGTGTTGTGATGCCTGTTGCCGTAGTGTCAGTGAGCAAGAGGGAAAAGTGGACGACCGATGACTTAGGCAGATACGTGTAAAAAAAAAAAGACGAAAAAAAGCACAGCTCCATAACAGTGGATGTCGTATCAGTCAAAGCTTCAATGTTTACACACATTGCAAACTAAAGCCTGAGTTTACCTTTACATTTTTTTTTATTTGATCAGATATTGTTTAGAATGCTGATGGCGTTATCTCCATGGTAACTCTGTAGATGGCAGTTACTGAGTGTTTGGTACAGTATGCTCTGAATATTGTGGTATCAAAGCCCAGTATGGTTTGGGATGGAGGGGTGAGGGGGGGCTGTAGCTCATTTAAAACACATTAAACATTCCAAAGAAAATACAATCAACCCCCCCACACACACGCCGGCACTGCACAACATTCGCAAAGGTTATCTTAAAAATTATCATTCATATTCACAATTTATTTACAAGACGTTTTCAACAAATATATTCATTCATATCAGAAAACAAAATGTTTGCCTCGATAAAAAATAAATAAATAAACAAAAACAGACCCCTAAAGTAAAGTCTACCCACCACCTAAAAGAATCCAGTCCATGACATCACTCTTAATGATGGTTGACCCAGCACCACGAAGCCAGGTAATAATACTGCATTATGACCCCTAAATGTAGGCTATATGCATGCTGTGTCTGGCCATTGTCTGGTTAGGGGACCCTGGTGTCGTGAGCGTAACAGTCCCAGTGTTGGGTGAAACTTCTACAGTATACAGTGAACTGGTCTTAAAGAAACTAGAAAGAAAAAGAGAGGGAGGGAGGGTGGGACAGAGAAGAAAGGAGAAGGCAAGGGGGAGAGAAATCGAAAACATCTCGTCTTCGGTCATCTTTCTCCAGATTACCAGAGTTCAGCCCTTAAATTTCAAAACAATCCATTTCTCAGTGGGGATCGGCCAGGGTTATAGGTCTAGCTCATAGCTAACCATCAGTTTTTAAATCGGGTAAAATCAGTTTGTCCTCATGTTCTCTGTTTCAAGACTGCTTTTGCTAGACATTACAATGACATAAAGGGATCGTTGGACTTGCATTTAACAGAGGCAGACCACTGGACACTCTGTAGACAAATCTGTGCTCGCGAGCGGTTTCTACAGCAACAAGGGTCACCACGGCGCCCAGTCCAAATCCCTGAGAACTTGTGTACTGGGTGCCGATTGATGATGTCATCATGATGATGGCTCTTGTGGTGAGGTCATGGCTTTGTAAAAGGGATGGGGGTAGAGACAACAGCTCCACCATCTTGGATCGTGGGAAACTGATACTGTAGGTCAGGGGTTCCCATGCTTACACGACACAACAGAAATGGCTGCTCTTCTACATGGACTTTTTCTGAGGCCCATTTGGAAGTGCCTGGTTTCCTACCTGTAGCCCCTGATCTTTAGGGTGGGAAACCCCACATGTAACTGGTGATGGTTAAAACTAACAGCACTCTCCAACTCTATCCTAAACCTGCAGTGCGTTTCATAATATACTGTATATGCGTCCCCTATAGGATGGTCGTTATGAAAGTCTTCTAAAGTAAGACAATAATTAAACATTGTGCATGTTTCCCTTAACAAAGATGTTGTACAATGCTCTGACCCCATTTTGGGCATTTTAAAACAGTTTACATTCTCTATTCTCTGTCTGATAAATTCACGTAGATAAGGAGTCTAACTTAGTGGCTGTACACACATTATCTAGGTCTGAAACCGCGTCCAAACCTCATGTGCAAATAGATAAAGCGCTTACTCATGAAACATCACTCAACAGTCTTATGGTACTTTTAAAGCACGTCTTAAACACGGACGCAAACGAAGAGAAATCAACATGAACATGGAAAAAAAGCGCAAGAAAATAGAAATGAAAAATAATCCAGTTGGTAACTGTTAGCCCAGCGGATGAAATATAGAAAATAAACAGAATTTTAAAAACTCACAAGTAGAACCTTATAGAAGATGTAGGAAAAAATAGAGGGAAATTGAGTTTGACTGACATAGACAACAACCAATTCGACAGAAGCTTCTGAAAACACACCCACTTCACTCATCATGGTCTCTGACAGAAACAAACCAATCAGTAATGCTCTCGGAGTGGGTGTGGTTCCACAGAGTCGACACAATGGGCGTGTCCAAGGTGAGTATGGCATGTTGTTATTGGTGTAATGGGTTTAGAGTCCTCTGCTCTCCCAGTCCTCCCAGATGCAGCATGGGGGAGGGGCAGGGCGGGGGGCAGGCTGGGAGGGGGTAGTAGGGGCACGGTAAGGAAAGGGAGGGTGCGGTTTTCGCTCCGCTCTCTCTCTCACAGCGCCGTAGCCTCCCAGCTGGTCCCCCGCGGGACCTGGCGTCACTTAGTCTCTGTTAGTACCGTGGCAACAGTAGAGGGGTGGGGCCGGGTGAGCTCCGTCCCCCCGGAGGGGGAGGAGGACGCTGCAGATGCCAGGCTGCAGGGGGTGGGAGTAGCTGGGGCACCTGGAGGGAAAACAGAAGCTATGAACACACAGTCAGACTAACAAACTAGTAGTTGGTGTTTACTAGTTCATGGTTTGTGTGTGTGTGGATGCATACATGTCCACTTACAGTCCTTGTGGGGTGAGTCCACAGAAAAGCTCTTCATAATGGCTGCATTAGGGTTCTGGCTCCGAGTCTGGCTTGGACTCGGAGAGGGTTGAGTAGAGCTCTGGCTAGGGGTCTGGTTGGGAGTCTGGTTGGCCTGGTCCTGGTTGGCCTGGTTCCTTTGGTTCTGCATCTGTGCGGCCCGGCTGTTAGGAGGGTGAGGGTGAGAGCTGTCCATGCTCTGGCCCATACTGCTGCTCAACTGCAGTCTCCTCATGTGTCGCACCACTGCAGTGGCATTGAATGCTTGCTGGAGAAGGAGAAGAGAGAGAGAAAGGGAGAGAGAGAGAGAAAGAGAGAGAAAGGGAGAGAGAGAAAGAGAGAGAGAAAAGGGGAGAGAGAGAAAAAAGGGGAGAGAGAGAGAGAAAGAAAGAGAGAAAGAAAGGGAGATGAAGGGAGAGAGAGAGAGAGCAAGGAAGAGAGAGAGAGAGAGAGAGAGAGAGAGAGCAAGGAAGAGAGAGAGAGCGACCAGATTTATAAAATCTACATGAAATAAGCAATCACTCAGACACACTCGGACACTTGAATGACACTCAGACATTTATTACCATACATGCAAACGTACCCTCCATTTGCTCTTAGCAAAGTTTTTTCTGATCTGTCTGCTCACAGACTCGTGGATGTTCTTGCAGAGGGCTGTGTCCCCAGCGATCCTGAACACACACACACACACAAACACACACACACTCATGTGGGTATTATGGGATGTTAATGTGTGTGTGTGTGCGCGCATTTACGATCAGTGTGTTCTCTCACCATGGGTGTCTGAGGGCCTGGTCACAGGTGAAACGCTTCGCCGGGTCTTTCTCCATCAGACTGCCGATAAAGTCTTTGGCTGTGAAAAACAGAACAGTTGCTCACACTCATCACATCATACACAAACAGTAAACAGTCAGTGTAAGGTTTCCCACACTCCCTGGCCTGTGTACTGAATACCTGGACGAAGGCTCAGCTCTCTTTCCTGTAATAACTATTGTTGTTTTACGGTTTACTGGCAGGCAGGGGGAATGGTTAGACTGGTGCCAAACTGGAGAATATAAAGTTCACAGATCACGTCTGCAAATCTGACCATGACTCCATCTTGTTGCTCCCCTCCTATAGGAAGAAACTAAAACAGGAAGCACCCGTGCTTAGGTCTATCCAACGCTGGTCTGACTAATCGGATTCCACGCTTGAAGTTTGCTTCGATCACGTGAACTGGGATATATTCCGGGTAGCCGCAGACAATAACATTGACGTATAGTCTGACTCGGTGAGCGAGTATATAAGGAAGTGTATAGGAGATGTTGTGCCCACTGTGACTATTAAAACCTTCCATAACCAGAAACAGTGTATTGATGGCAGCATCCGCGCAAAACTGAAAGAACGTACCACCACATTTAATCATGGCAAGGCGACTGGAAACATGACCGAATACAAACAGTGGAGTTATTCCCTCCGCAAGGCAATCAAACAAGCAAAGCGTCATTAGAGTCGCAATTCAACGGCTCAAACACGGACGTATGTGGCAGGGTCTACAGACAATCACGGATGACGACAAGAAAACCAGCCCCATCACGGACATCGACGTCTTGCTTCCAGTCAAATGAAACAACTTCTTTGCACGATTCCAGGACAATACAGAGCCACCGACACGGCCCGCTACCAAAGACTGTGGGCTCTCCTTCTCCGTGGCCGACGTGAGTAAAACACTTAAACGTGTTAACCCTCGCAAGGCTGCCGGCAAAGACTCAGAGCATGCGCAGACCAGCTGGCTGGTGTGTTTACAGACATATCCAATCCATCCGTATACCAGTCTGCTGTCCCCACATGCTTCAATATGGCTACCATTGTTCCTGTTCCCAAGAAAGCTAAGGTAACTAAACTAAATGACTATCGCCCCGTAGCACTCTCTTCGGTCATCATGAAGTGCTTTGAGAGACAAGTCAAGGATTATATCACCTCCACCCTACCTGACAACCTAGACCCACTCCAATTTGCTTACCGCCCCAATAGGTCCACAGATGATGCAATCACCGTCACACTGCCCTATCACATCTGGACAAGGGGCATACATACCTAAGTAAGAATGCTGTTCATTGACTACAGCTCAGCATTCAACACCATAGTACCCTTCAAACTCATCATTAAGTTAGAGTCCCTGGGTCTTGACCCCGCCCTGTGCAACTGGGTCCTGGACTTCCTGACGGGCCGCCCCCAGGTGGTGAGGGTAAGAAACAACATCACCACTCTGCTGTTTCTCAACACTGGGGTCAATCAAGGGTGCGTTCTCAGCCCTCTCCTGTACTCCCTGTTCACTTACGACTGTGGCCATGCACGCCTCCAACACAATCATCAAGTTTGCAGATGACACAACAGTGGTAGGCACTACAGTGGTAGGGTCATCAAGTTTGCACCCTTGTGGGACCCCAGTGTTGAGAAACAGTGGAGTGGTGATGTTGTTTCTTACCCTAACAACAACAACAACGAGACGGCCTACAGGAAGGAGGTGAGGGCCCTCGGAGTGTGGTGTCAAGAAAATAACCACTCACTCAATATCAGGAAAACAAAAGAGATGATCGTGGACTTCAGGAAACAGCAAAGGGAGCACCCCCCTATTCACATCGACAGGACATCAGTGGAGAAGTTGGAAAGTTTTAAGTTCCTCAGTGTACATATCACAGACAAACTGAAATGGTCCATGCACAACAGACAGTGTAGTGAAGAAGGCACAACAGCGCCTCTTCAACCTCAGGAGGCAGACAAAATTTGACTTGTCACCGAAAACCCTCTAACTTTTACAGATGCACAATTGAGAGCATCCTGTCGGGCTGTATCCCTGCTTGGTACGGCAACTGCACCACCCACAACCGCAGGCCTATCCCAGAGGGTGGTGCGGTCTGCATCACCAGGTGCAAACTACCTGCCCTCCAGGACACCTACAACACCCAATGTCACAGGAAGGCAAAAAAGATCATCAAGGACAATAACTTTACGAGCCACTATCTACAGTTGAAGTCAGAAGTTTACATACACCTTAGCCAAATACATCTAAACTCAGTTTTTCACAATTCCTGACATTTAATCCTAGTAAAAATGTCCTATCTTAGGTCAGTTAGGATCACCACTTTGTTTTAAGAATAGGACATGTCAGAATAATAGTAGAGAGAATAATTTATTTCAGCTTTTATGTCTTTCATCACATTCCCAGTGGGTCAGAAGTTTACATACACTCAATTAGTATTTGGTAGCATTGCCTTTAAATTGTTTAACTTGGGTCAAATAGCTTCCAACACTCTACTCAGCAAACTGAATGCAGTTTATCACAGTGCCATCCGTTTTGTCACTAAAGCACCTTATACCACCCACCACTGCGACCTGTATGCTCTAGTCGGCTGGTCCTCGCTACATATTCGTCACCAGACCCACTGGCTCCAGGTCATCTACAAGTCCATGCTAGGTAAAGCTCTGCCTTATCTCAGTTCACTGGTCACGATGGCAACACCCATCCGTAGCACGCGCTCCAGCAGGTGTATCTCACTGAGCATCCCTAAAGCCAACACCGGCCGCCTTTCGTTCCAGTTCTCTGCTGCCTGTGACTGAAACGAATTGCAAAAATCGCTGAAGTTGGAGACTTTTTATCTCCCTCACCAACTTCAAACATCTGCTATCTGAGCAGCTAACCGATCGCTGCAGCTGTACATAGTCTATCGGTAAATAGCCCACCCATTTTTACCTACCTCATCCCCATACTGTTTTTATTTATTTACTTTTCTGCTCTTTTGCACACCAATATCTCTACCTGTACATGACCATCTGATCATTTATCACTCCAGTGTTAATCTGCAAAATTGTAATTATTCGCCTACCTCCTCATGCCTTTTGCACACAATGTATATAGACTCTTTTTTTCCTACTGTGTTATTGACTTGTTAATTGTTTACTCCATGTGTAACTCTGTGTTGTCTGTTCACACTGCTATGCTTTATCTTGGCCAGGTCGCAGTTGCAAATGATAACTTGTTCTCAACTAGCCTACCTGGTTAAATAAAGGTGAAATAAAAAATAATTAAAACATTTTAAAAATGTTTCAGGTAGCCTTCCACAAGCTTCCCACAATAAGTTTTGACCCATTCCTGCTGAAAGAGCTGGCGTAACTGAGTCAGGTTTTGAGGCCTCCTTGCTCGCACACGCTTTTTCAGTTCTGCCCACAAATTTTCAATAGGATTGAGGTCAGGGCTTTGTGATGGCCACTCCAATACCTTGACTTTGTTGTCCTTAAGCCATTTTGCCACAACGTTGGAAGTATGCTTGAGGTCATTGTAAATTTGGAAGAACCATTTGGAACCAAGCTTTAACTTCCTGACTGATGTCTTGAGATGTTGCTTCAATATATCCACATAATTTTCCTACCTCACGATGCCATCTATTTTGCGTAGTGCACCAGTCCCCCCTGCAGCAAAGCACCCTCACAACATGATGCTGCCACCAATGTGCTTAACGGTTGGGATGGTGTTCTTCGGCTTGCAAGCCTCCCCCTTTTTCCTCCAAACACAACGATGGTCATTATGACCAAACAGTTCTATTTTTGTGTCATCAGACCAGAGGACATTTCTCCAAAAAGTACGATCTTTGTCCCCATGTGCAGTTGCAAACAGTAGTCTGGCTTTTATGGCAGTTTTGGAGCAGTGGCTTCTTCCTTACTGAGCGGACTTTCACGTTATGTCGATATAGGACTTGTTTTACTGTGGATATAGATAGTTTTGTACCGGTTTCCTCCAGAATCTTTACAAGGTCCTTTGCTGTTGTTCTGGGAATGATTTGCACTTTTCGTATGACGGCTGCGTGGTCCCATGGTGTTTATACTTGCGTACTATTGTTTGTACAGATGAACATGGTACCTTCAGGCATTTGGAAATTGCTCCCAAGGATGAACCAGACTTGTGGAGGTCTACAATTTTTTTCCTGGGGTCTTGGCTGATTTCTTATGATTTTCCCATGATATCAAGCAAAGAGGCACGGAGTTTGAAGGTAGGCCTTGAAACACATCCACAGGTACAATTCCAATTGACTCAAATGATGTCAATTAGCCTATCAGAAGCTTTTTAAAAGCACAGTCAATTTAGCGTATGTAAACTTCTGACCCACTGGAATTGTGATACAGTGAAATAAACTGTCTGTAAATAATTGTTGGGAAAATGACTTGTGTCATGCACAAAGTAGATATCCTAACCAACTTGCCAAAACTATAGTTTGTTAACAAGACATTTGTGTAGTGGTTGATAAACGAGTTTTGATGAATCCAACCTAAGTTATGTAAACTTCCGACTTCAACTGTATCTATTCTTTACTATCTACTGCATCTTAGCTGCTCTGTCACTGCTCATCCATATAATTATATTCATATATTTATACTTATATACTCATCCCATTCCTTTACTAGATTGTGTGTATTAGGTTTTGTTGTGGAATTGTTAGATATTACCTGTTAGATACTGCTGCACGGTCGGATCTAGAAGCATTTCGCTACACTCGCAATGTCATCTGCTACCCACGTGTATGTGACCAATAAAATGTGATTTGACAATACACTAATTCCAAGAGGATGACATCACAGCATAGAGAAAGTAGCCATGGTGGTGTGGTGTCCATATGTGCCAGGTGGGAGGTGGAAGAGGAGGAAGGTGCTCTGTCTGAAGGGGATCCTCACTCCATCACCCACAGCTTACCTGAATCAGATATGTCGTCCCAGTACGGTGCATCAAACTCGTAGTCTGCTTTGAGGATCTGCTCAAAGAGCTTGGAGTCATTTTCATCATAGAATGGAGGATAGCCACACAACCTGCAGACAGACAGGAAGTGAGCTCATAAAAGTTAACACATGCATTCACTTCCTACTTCAAGAAATAGTTTACTTTTAAGATGATAATAGAATACCATGAGGATGAATGAGATAAATGCTTAAACAACTATTCAATTGATAACAATAAACTGACAAGGTGAATGTAATGTATCCGAAACCTTTTCTCTGTCTGCTCTCCTAACCTCATCCTGGACTAATTGAACTTCTTCAAGTGGCAAAACGATTTCCATAGAAAACATTAGCCGCCATTATGATCAAACCTCATTAAAACGCCTTTCTCCATCGAACTCTGTTCTGCCTGATGTGGTCGCAATGAGCTTTTTGTTTTTGTGCTTTCACATTTGGTTAAAAGACTTGAACGTCATTCCCCCGCAGGAGCCCGAGCGATTATTCCACCTGATTACCTGATGCGATCGCTTCACACCTGAGGAGAGACCCAACCAGGCATGCCAAGCCGGATTGTGTTGAAGTGCTCAGGATCGGCTAACGAGGTCCGAGGCCTGTTCTAATGGTGCTAATGGCTAAATGACAAGACGGGAGTAGCTCACTGATCACTGGGAACTCACTGTGGCAACATCAGGGGTCTACCATCCAGAACTGCATATTCTTGGATTTAATGTATTTACTTGAACTCTAAACACATATTTGGTCTAATGTAATATTGCCTAGGCTATTCACAAGGATGTTTGAGGACTACTTATTGAACATACAAACATTCACAGTTTAATCCACCAGCTGGACTGACTGACTGTGTGAACGCTGTTTCTCAGACCCTTATTTCTCCTCGCTCACATGTGTAGAGGTGACAGGAGCGCGCGCACACACACTCCCACACACACACCCACACACACACACCTCTAAGGACCCTAGTGACACCTAGTGATCCTTATATCCAAAGCTGTGTAAGCAGGGAGAGTTACATAACAGCTACATCAATAAACAGACAGAGATGTATATAAACAGGTGAAAACAGAGAACAGAGGATGTCTGAGCAATTGGGGCGGGAGAAGGAACAAGGGGAGAGGGGAAGGATGAGAGAGAACCAGAGGGCAGAGCCTGCTTTGCACATCACAGAGCTCATCTTGCGACAAACCATTGAGAGCCAAGAACAACACAGAAAGGGAGAGAGGAGCAAAAATGAGGAACGTTTTCAGGGGATGAGGAAGATTTGCACTGATGCTCTAATGGCTGAGGTAAGGCACACCTTTCTCTCGTTCTCACAGCCTTTATTGTTCTATTACCCCTATTCACCCTGTCCCTAACCGTGAACTCTAACCCCTAAACACACACATACGTCTGGAACTCAGTCAGCGAGAGCTGAAACACACACAGCGCTAAATCTGCTCTGACTCAGAGGTTGTCCACACACAGACAGAGGGGTGAAAGACAAATGAAAAACAAAAGAGACATGTTGAAAAGTCTGTTTTTTCTCCTCAGAAGCAATATGTCCATACATGGTGACTGAGCAGAGCAGAGTGTAGCAGACTAACATCTGGGTCTGATGAAAGGAAAGAGAGGTATGATGTTGTGTCATTCTCCATTAATGGCCATTACAAAACACAAACATCCACGCACACACATAATAAGTCAAACTTGTGTGAACTTGTGAAATGCATCTGCACTCTAGAAGACATGAAAATCACAGAGTGACCAAGGATCCAAACCAAGGCCCTCAATATAAAGCTGTGAATTCTGCCCTCATGGCATTGACTGGGTATGGGAACACATAGCATGTCTGTAGGAGTTGTACAATAGACTGTAAATACTTACAGGATGTATGCAATGACTCCAATGGACCAGCAGTCCACTGCCTTACTGTAGGGCTTCTGAGCAAGAACCTCTGGAGCTGAGAGAGAGACAGAGAGAGTTATGTGACTTTGATGACATAACTGGAGACAGTCAGAGATGGAGAGAGACGGACATAGAGACATGTTCTCCGTCCTGGATTACCCTACTGTCGAGCCCAGAGCTGGAGCTCATCCTATCAGAGGCTGTGACACACACCACCACCCCCCCCCCCCACCCCCCCCTCCGTGGGCGATTAGAGACATAGAAGCCTGTCCAGACTAATCAATGATAACGGCCCAGACAAAATAAAACTGATATCACCCAAACAACAGCCGCCAGACAGGACAAAATCAAAGATTGAGGTAAATACAGATTACGGAACAGGAAACACACACACAGTCACAAGCATAGACTCACACACACAGTCGGACACGCATAGATGCGTGTGCACTGAGAGGCTCAAATGTAATACTTTAAAAAAAAACTTGTGCTGGGCTGAGTGTGTGTGGTACGTATCTCCTTTAACAATATGGCCAACGTGTGTGTGTGTGCGTGTACCCAGTATGTGTATGCGTGTGTCCACTCTGACGGTGGGCCTGTCCAAACCACAGAGTCTGGTCTTAATTCAGCCATCCCAGGCGCTAACCCTGGGCTATTCATACCTCAGGAATGCAGGCTTCTCAATGCCATCATCCAGGACCTGCTATATTTAGCAGCATTTCTAATGCAGCAACCATCACATTACAGCCTCTTAGAATGGAAAAGGCCTACAGCAGCCCATAGCAGATGGGGAGGGAGGGATGGAGGGACAAAAACTGCAGTGGCCTCATCTCACAAGATTGTTGGATAGAGGGATGAGGAAGGAGAACAAAGGAGTGTCTGAGCATTTAAAGACAATGTCATGTGGATGGGACAGTTCCAATGTCATTAACTAGTAAGGTGTTGTTTAGCTGGCCTACAGTACACCGGCTACAGTTCCCTATGGATAAGCTTAAACAAGTGTCTGCTAACTGACTTGCGTGTCGATGTAGGAGCGTGGATAGGACCCGGCAGATAAGACGTCAACATGATGAGTCTTCAGAGTGTCTGACTATCAGAGGCACCGTCCTACAAGTCAACATGATGAGTCTTCAGTGTGTCTGACTACCAGAGGCATCGTCCTACACGTCAACATGATGAGTCTTCAGTGTGTCTGACTACCAGAGGCACCGTCCTACAAGTCAACATGATGAGTCTTCAGAGTGTCTGACTACCAGAGGCACCGTCCTACAAGTCAACATGATGAGTCTTCAGAGTGTCTGACTACCAGAGGCACCGTCCTACAAGTCAACATGATGAGTCTTCAGAGTGTCTGACTACCAGAGGCACTGTCCTACACGTCAACATGATGAGTCTTCAGATTGTCTGACTACCAGAGGCACCGTCCTACAAGTCAACATGATGAGTCTTCAGAGTGTCTGACTACCAGAGGCACTGTCCTACAAGTCAACATGATGAGTCTTCAGTGTGTCTGACTACCAGAGGCACCGTCCTACAAGTCAACATGATGAGTCTTCAGAGTGTCTGACTACCAGAGGCACTGTCCTACAAGTCAACATGATGAGTCTTCAGTGTGTCTGACTACCAGAGGCACCGTCCTACAAGTCAACATGATGAGTCTTCAGAGTGTCTGACTACCAGAGGCACCGTCCTACAAGTCAACATGATGAGTCTTCAGAGTGTCTGACTACCAGAGGCACCGTCCTACAAGTCAACATGATGAGTCTTCAGAGTGTCTGACTACCAGAGGCACTGTCCTACAAGTCAACATGATGAGTCTTCAGAGTGTCTGACTACCAGAGGCACTGTCCTACAAGTCAACATGATGAGTCTTCAGAGTGTCTGACTACCAGAGGCACCGTCCTACAAGTCAACATGATGAGTCTTCAGAGTGTCTGACTACCAGAGGCACCGTCCTACAAGTCAACATGATGAGTCTTCAGAGTGTCTGACTACCAGAGGCACCGTCCTACAAGTCAACATGATGAGTCTTCAGAGTGTCTGACTACCAGAGGCACTGTTCTACACGTCAACATGAAAGGTTCTGTCATGGAAATAATGTAAAACATCTGTCTCTCACACTCCGCTGAGATGAAAAATCACGCACGCACGCACGCACACACACACACACACACACACACACACACACACACACACACACACACACACACACACACACACACACACACACACACACACACACACACACAGTGTCAGGGATGCAGTATATAAATCCCCATGTCTGACACAGGGATGGCAGTCGTCTGGCGCGTAGTGCACTGCAGTGGAGCGCCCCGCCATGTTGACTCTCTGACTCAGTCGCTCTGTTAAAAAGGGGAAAGCAGGCGACTGGGGGCAGGGTCTGTCAGCGTGTGATAAGAGCTTCTTACTCCAGAGGCAGGATGTCTGTGTGTGTGAGTGGCACACAGATGCACCCTCTCCCATTGCAGACACATAATTAAAGCAGTGTGATTTTTCCTATACTATACTATATTATAAAGTGTGTCACTGTGAAGCACAGTGATGGCATCACACTCAGTAAGAGTGAACACAACGTAGCATATGACTTTTGGAAAGGATGGTAGCCTAAAAACCTAAAAGGCTTTCATTTGCTTCCAGTATTAACATTTCAGTAGCCAACGACACAAGGTATATTAACATGTGGCATTAACTTTTAAGTCAGGATATTTAAGATTAAGGGGTGGAGAGGCATCTCTTACCCACGTATCCCGGCGTGCCGCACGCAGTCGACATGACGTCCCCACTGCCCTCCATCTTGGACAGACCAAAGTCACTGATCATGATCTTAGACTCGTCCTGGGGGTTAAAATACAGCAGGTTCTCTGGCTGGGAAGAGAGGACGGAGAGAGAGAGAGAGAGAGCGAGAGAGATGGAGCAATAGATTGTGATTAACACTCAAACTGAGCTCTCCCATCCTTTGATCTGTTTACTTAAATACATACCCTGAACAGACTGTAGATATAAAATCGTAATAATTCGTTAGGTAGGCTATAACCGACCACACAATACAGTTATGTTGCTGTCTGTTTTATGAAGCCGTTTGACCGTACTCCTCTCTCTCAGGCGATTCCGCTCTGTGGTGTATTTCCCAGAAGCCACTGTGTGTTGTGACCCGCTGAGTGGCCTAAATCACAAACGCATGCTGCACCACATCACCGCAATGAATCATGGTCCATAAAACACAAGTGATCCGCACATGTCGAGATGCAGGGGAGAGTAGACAGGGTTTTTGTGTCTGTGTTTCAGTGTGTGTGTTTCAGTGTGATTGTGTGTGTGTGTGATGGGAGAGAGGGAGAGGAGTGCAAGCTTGTGTGTCACCATCACCTTCAGGTCTCTGTGGACGATGCCCAACTTGTGGAGGTAGTCGACAGCGTCTAGCACTTGTCTAATGAGCGTACTGGCATCTTTCTCTGTGTAGAACCCCTTCTCCACGATACGGTCAAACAACTCGCCTCCCGACACTCTGTAGACACAGACAGAGAGGCGGTCAGTAAACGAGGTAAGTAAAACAGATGTGCACACACGCAGACACACATCTGGAGGGAACCTGTTATGAGACAGATCCACTGAGACTTCATTTATGAGCTACACGAATCTGCCTCCATTCAACCGTGTGTGTGTGTGTGTGTGTGTGTGTGTGTACCCCACAGTGGGGAGTGCTTTGACCCATTCCAACCCTCTGTGCCACTAAACTTATCCCTTCATGCTCTATACTATCACAACCAATCAAAGTGCACCATACAGTCTAAAACTAACTGTATGGGGAGAACTGTAGCAGAGAGACAGGACAGGAGATGGGAGGGAAACAAAATCTAAAAGAAACTGAGAAAAAGGTGCCTCATATTTCTCGGACCATAGATTGACACCGTGGAGGATAGTTAAGCTTCAGACTGTGTGTGTGTGTGTGTGTGTCAGACGGTGCCCTTGCTGTTTTACAGGTTTGTTTTAAGACTCTTAGACAGATTATGGGGTTTTTAAAGTGCCAGAACAGCCACAGGCCATAAGCTGAACATCCCATAACTTTCCTCAGTCCTCTACAGCCAACTGGCACAGGGTAGTATAGATGGCTGCTAAGCACTGATCTAAGGACAGATTTGTAGTATGTCCGGCCGTCCCTCATGGTTATGGAAAGGGTAAACTGATCCTGGGTCTGCCACTAGTAGAACAGCTCAGTGCACTGGTCATTAGCTTAGTGGCACTCAGCTGTATGTGAGCAGGGTGTCATCACTTCGTTTCACTGCAGAGAACCCATGTAACACTGTAGGTCTGTCGGGGAAAAGCATCTTTCTGTCACATTCCACCACAAGGGGGAGTAGCCAACCACTCATCTCTAATAGTGCCACAGTCCGTAAAGACTAGTTCTGAGGGAGGAAGGGAGGAGATAGGGATACATTTTTTAAATTTTTAAGTCAAATGACTCTATATTAGGTTTAACATGGGTTAGAACAAAGAGACACATTAAAATGCCTAGTATGTACGGTAAGAAGATTAAAGAGGTAGAATCTGTCTCTTATGACTGGTCTCCGTTTGTACTGACAAGCACCATATGGAAACAACGGAGGAAGGACATTTTTCATTTCCACAGGTACACAGCTCCCTCTCCTGGTTCCTGTATTGACCCCATCGACTGTTTCTGTTGTCTCGCGCTCTCATGTTTGACATGTCCCCTGAAGGCATCTGGCTGCAGTCCTTCTATAAACACTAGATTGATAAACAGACAGCTGACCTTCAACAGAACGCCATGCCATGTCACGCCAAGGGCTACCAGGAATCAGCGGTGACAACAAGTACTGTTTTGATCCGCTGATGTTAGTGCTTTCATATTGACCCAATAAAGTCCCTCCTTCTCTCTCTGTGTATGGCGTTTGGGAGGCAGATGTACTGTGCCTTCTTCCTCAGTACTGAGTTGACAGATTCTGCAGCAGGAGCCTGAGGGGCTGCTCCTCTCCTCTGATCCCCATGGGGGAGCTGTAACCATGATCATTACTGGTATTCATATTAACCCACACACTGAACCTAAAACAGACGCAACAAGATCTCTTATTGTCTTCTAGTTACTCTCTGAACCTAAATACTGATCTTGGATCAGCTTAAATCAATCTCAATTCTAACCTTAACCGCCATAAGATACAAACATAACTATCAATATAAAATAATAACCTATATACTACACAAGAACAACCAGGTTCACTGCACCTCTCGTTGCTGCACTGAGGGAGATTGATGGAGAATGAGCATAGGGTCAAATATATTTCTCTCTAAAACTGCAGAGATTTGCATTGGATGAATATTGAATACACAAACAAAATAGCACATGCATACACACATTGGCGGAGTGAGTGTGAATCTGGGGGGCATCGTCACAGTGACAGATCAAATAAGAACAGGAAGAAAGTTACATTCTAAGGAAGTCTCTGAAAAAAGGAGATAAGAAATTCATTGCTAATCCGCTCCGCTCTCTCTTGCCCTTTCTCTCCTTCCTCCCTCTCGCTCTCTCTATCCCCACACTCCCTCTCTTCTCTCTCTATCCCCACACTCCATCTCCCTCTCTTCTCTCTATCCCCACACTCCCTCTCTTCTCTCTCTATCCCCACACTCCATCTCCCTCTCTTCTCTCTCTATCCCCACGCTCCATCTCCCTCTCTTTCTCTCTATCCCCACGCTCCATCTCCCTCTCTTCTCTCTATCCCCACGCTCCATCTCCCTCTCTTCTCTCTATCCCCACACTCCATCTCTCCTTCTCTCTATCCCCACGCTCCATCTCTCCTTCTCTCTATCCCCACGCTCCATCTCCCTCTCTTCTCTCTATCCCCCACTCCATCTCTCCTTCTCTCTATCCCCACGCTCCATCTCCCTCTCTTCTCTCTATCCCCACACTCCATCTCCCTCTCTTCTCTCTCTATCCCCACACTCCATCTCCCTCTCTTCTCTCTCTATCCCCACACTCCATCTCCCTCTCTTCTCTCTATCCCCACACTCCATCTCCCTCTCTTCTCTCTCTATCCCCACACTCCATCTCCCTCTCTTCTCTCTCTATCCCCACACTCCATCTCCCTCTCTTCTCTCTCTATCCCCACACTCCATCTCCCTCTCTTCTCTCTATCCCCACACTCCATCTCCCTCTCTTCTCTCTCTATCCCCACGCTCCATCTCCCTCTCTTCTCTCTATCCCCACGCTCCATCTCTCCTTCTCTCTATCCCCACGCTCCATCTCCCTCTCTTCTCTCTATCCCCACACTCCATCTCCCTCTCTTCTCTCTCTCCATCTCCCTCTCTTCTCTCTCTATCCCCACACTCCATCTCCCTCTCTTCTCTCTATCCCCACACTCCATCTCCCTCTCTTCTCTCTCTATCCCCACACTCCATCTCCCTCTCTTCTCTCTCTATCCCCACACTCCATCTCCCTCTCTTCTCTCTCTATCCCCACGCTCCATCTCTTCTCTTCTCTCTATCCCCACACTCCATCTCCCTCTCTTCTCTCTCTATCCCCACACTCCATCTCTCCTTCTCTTCTCTCTATCCCCACGCTCCATCTCCCTCTCTTCTCTCTCTATCCCCACACTCCATCTCTCCTTCTCTTCTCTCTCTATCCCCACACTCCATCTCTCCTTCTCTTCTCTCTCTATCCCCACGCTCCATCTCTCTCTCTTCTCTCTATCCCCACACTCCATCTCCCTCTCTTCTCTCTATCCCCACACTCCATCTCTCTCTTCTCTCTATCCCCACCTCCATCTCCCTCTCTTCTCTCTCTATCTCCATCTCCCTCTCTTCTCTCTATCCCCACAGCTCCATCTCTCCTTCTCTTCTCTCTCTATCCCCACGCTCCATCTCTCCTTCTCTTCTCTCTCTATCCCCACGCTCCATCTCTCCCTCTCTTCTCTCTCTATCCCCACACTCCATCTCCCTCTCTTCTCTCTATCCCCACACTCCATCTCCCTCTCTTCTCTCTCTATCCCCACACTCCATCTCCCTCTCTTCTCTCTCTATCCCCACACTCCATCTCTCCTTCTCTTCTCTCTCTATCCCCACACTCCATCTCTCCTTCTCTTCTCTCTATCCCCACACTCCATCTCCTTCTCTTCTCTCTCTATCCCCACGCTCCATCTCTCCTTCTCTTCTCTCTCTATCCCCACACTCCATCTCCCTCTCTTCTCTCTCTATCCCCACACTCCATCTCTCCTTCTCTTCTCTATCCCCACACTCCATCTCCCTCTCTTCTCTCTATCCCCACACTCCATCTCCCTCTCTTCTCTCTATCTCCATCTCCCTCTCTTCTCTCTATCCCCACGCTCCATCTCTCCTTCTCTTCTCTCTCTATCCCCACACTCCATCTCCCTCTCTTCTCTCTATCCCCACGCTCCATCTCTCCTTCTCTTCTCTCTCTATCCCCACGCTCCATCTTCTCTCTCTATCCCCACACTCCATCTCCCTCTCTTCTCTCTATCCCCACAGCTCCATCTCCCTCTCTTCTCTCTCTATCCCCACGCTCCATCTCCCTCTCTTCTCTCTATCCCCACACTCCATCTCCCTCTCTTCTCTCTATCCCCACACTCCATCTCCTCTCTTCTCTCTCTATCCCCACACTCCATCTCCCTCTCTTCTCTCTATCCCCACGCTCCATCTCCCTCTCGCTCTCTCTATCTCCATCTCCCTCTCTTCTCTCTATCCCCCACTCCATCTCCCTCTCTTCTCTCTATCCCCACGCTCCATCTCTCCTTCTCTTCTCTCTCTATCCCCACGCTCCATCTCCCTCTATTCTCTCTATCCCCACACTCCATCTCCCTCTCTTCTCTCTATCCCCACACTCCATCTCCCTCTCTTCTCTCTATCCCCACGCTCCATCTCTATCCCCCTCCATCTCCCTCTCTTCTCTCTATCCCCACACTCCATCTCCCTCTCTTCTCTCTATCCCCACGCTCCATCTCTCCTTCTCTTCTCTCTATCCCCACGCTCCATCTCCCTCTCTTCTCTCTATCCCCACACTCCATCTCTCCTTCTCTTCTCTCTATCCCCACGCTCCATCTCTCCTTCTCTTCTCTCTATCCCCACGCTCCATCTCCCTCTCTTCTCTCTATCCCCACTCCATCTCTCCTTCTCTTCTCTCTCTATCCCCCACTCCATCTCCCTCTCTTCTCTCTATCCCCACGCTCCATCTCTCCTTCTCTTCTCTCTATCCCCACGCTCCATCTCCCTCTCTTCTCTCTATCCCCACACTCCATCTCCCTCTCTTCTCTCTATCCCCACGCTCCATCTCTCTTTCTCTTCTCTCTCTATCCCCACGCTCCATCTCCTCTCTTCTCTCTATCCCCACGCTCCATCTCTCCTTCTCTTCTCTCTCTATCCCCACGCTCCATCTCCCTCTCTTCTCTCTCTATCCCCACGCTCCATCTCCCTCTCTCTCTCTCTATCCCCACGCTCCATCTCTCCTTCTCTTCTCTCTCTATCCCCACGCTCCATCTCTCCCTCTCTTCTCTCTCTATCCCCACGCTCCATCTCCCTCTCTTCTCTCTATCCCCACACTCCATCTCTCCCTTCTCTTCTCTCTCTATCCCCACGCTCCATCTCCCTCTCTTCTCTCTCTATCCCCACGCTCCATCTCTCCCTTTCCTCTCTTCTCTCTATCCCCACACTCCATCTCTCCTTCTCTTCTCTCTCTATCCCCACGCTCCATCTCTCCTTCTCTTCTCTCTCTATCCCCACAGCTCCATCTCCCTCTCTTCTCTCTCTATCCCCACGCTCCATCTCTTCCCTCTCTATCCCCACGCTCCATCTCCCTCTCTTCCCTCTCTATCCCCACGCTCCATCTCTTCTCTCTCTATCCCCACGCTCCATCTCTCCCTTTCTCTTCTCTCTCTATCCCCACGCTCCATCTCTCCCTTTCTCTTCTCTCTCTATCCCCACGCTCCATCTCTCCCTTTCTCTTCTCTCTCTATCCCCACGCTCCATCTCTCCCTTTCTCTTCTCTCTCTATCCCCACGCTCCATCTCTCCCTTTCTCTTCTCTCTCTATCCCCACGCTCAATCTCTCCCTTTCTCTTCTCTCTCTATCCCCACGCTCCATCTCTTCCCTCTCTATCCCTTAGCTCCATCTCTCCCTTTCTCTTTCTCTCTATCCCCACGCTCCATCTCTTCCCTCTCTATCCCCAAGCTCCATCTCTCCCTTTCTCTTCTCTCTCTATCCCCACGCTCCATCTCTTCCCTCTCTATCCCCACGCTCCATCTCTTCTTTCTCTTCTCCCTATCCCCACGCTCCATCTCTTCCCTCTCTATCCCCATGCTCCATCTCCCTCTCTTCTCTCTCTATCTCCAAGCTCCATCTCTTCTTCTCTCTCTATCCCCACGCTCCATCTCTCCCTTTCTCTTCTCTCTATCCCCACGCTCCATCTCTCCCTTTCTCTTCTCTCTCTATCCCCACACTCCATCTCTCCCTTTCTCTTCTCTCTCTATCCCCATGCTCCATCTCTTCCCTCTCTATCCCCAAGCTCCATCTCTCCCTTTCTCTTCCCTCTCTATCCCCAAGCTCCATCTCTCCCTTTCTCTTCTCTCTCTATCCCCACGCTCCATCTCTCCCTTTCTCTTCTCTCTATCCCCACACTCCATCTCTCCCTTTCTCTTCTCTCTCTATCCCCATGCTCCATCTCTTCCTTTCTCTTCCCTCTCTATCCCCAAGCTCCATCTCCCTTTCTCTTCTCTCTCTATCCCCACGCTCCATCTCTCCCTTTCTCTTCCTCTCTATCCCCATGCTCCATCTTCCTTTCTCTTCCCTCTCTATCCCCAAGCTCCATCTCTCCCTTTCTCTTCTCTCTCTATCCCCACGCTCCATCTCTCCCTTTCTCTTCTCTCTCTATCCCCACGCTCCATCTCTTCCCTTTCTCTTCTCTCTCTATCCCCACGCTCCATCTCTCCTTTCTCTTCTCTCTCTATCCCCACGCTCCATCTCTTCCCTTTCTCTTCTCTCTCTATCCCCACGCTCCATCTCTCCCTTTCTCTTCTCTCTCTATCCCCACGCTCCATCTCTCCCTTTCTCTCTATCCCCACGCTCCATCTCTCCCTTTCTCTTCATCCCCATCTCCATCTCTCCCTTTCTCTTCATCCCCATGCTCCATCTCTTCTCTCTCTATCCCCACGCTCCATCTCTCCCTTTCTCTTCTCTCTCTATCCCCACACTCCATCTCTTCTTCTCTCTCTATCCCCACGCTCCATCTCTCCCTTTCTCTTCTCTCTCTATCCCCAAGCTCCATCTCCCTTTCTCTTCTCTCTCTATCCCCAAGCTCCATCTCTCCCTTTCTCTTCATCCCCATGCTCCATCTCTCCCTTTCTCTTCTCTCTCCATCCCCACGCTCCATCTCTCCCTTTCTCTTCCTCTCTCTATCCCCAAGCTCCATCTCTCCCTTTCTCTTCTCTCTCTATCCCCACGCTCCATCTCTCCCTTTCTCCTCTCTATCCCCAAGCTCCATCTCTCCCTTTCTCTTCTCTCTCCATCCCCACGCTCCATCTCTCCCTTCTCTTCTCTCTCTATCCCCAAGCTCCATCTCTCCCTTTCTCTTCTCTCTCTATCCCCACGCTCCATCTCTCCCTCTCTTCTCTCTCTATCCCCACGCTCCATCTCTCCCTTTCTCTTCTCTCTCTATCCCCAAGCTCCATCTCTCCCTTTCTCTTCTCTCTCTATCCCCACGCTCCATCTCTCCCTTTCTCTTCATCCCCATGCTCCATCTCTACCTTTCTCTTCTCTCTCTCCCTTTCTCTTCGCTCACTCTCTCTCTCTTCTCTGCCAACAGTGACTTGTTTTTTCCAGCCGAGACGAGCGTGGCAGGGAATGACAAGCAAAAGGCTAAGCTGACAACACACACACGTTGGCTGGACATAACGGTGTGGTAGTGACGGAGGAGATGGGCCACCATCCTGCAGGGTTGCGTAACCATTTGCGTAGGGAGACCATGGCAATCAGACAGGAGCCAAATCTCCTTCCCTTTCAATACACACATCAACACCATACTGTAGGCACATACACACACACTAACTGTGCACACATACACTCACACACACTATTGTCTTTCCATTTGGTCTCACTCGCTTCTGTATTGCTCTTTCTTGCCATCTCTGTCCCGTTCTCCATCCCTCTCTTCCTTTGCCCCCCTAATTTTTGTCGTAGAGGATGGTCGGGGGGCGGAACATAATTATAATAATTGATGCACTGCAAATGAACCACAACTAAGCTCAAAAAAAGAGATTATTACAATAAAATAACAATACTTTCATATCTTGATTACATTGAGACACGATCACATCTCTTTAATTTGTGGGAATACACATTTTTAGCTGAATTCCTGGTGAGTTTACAGTATTTGTTTGACCAAAAACTAAAATCCTGCGGGTCGCTTGTTGTTGACCCTGATGTAGTGGTTCCTATAGTACGGTAGTGGTGTGAAGGTGTTGCTGACCCTGCTGTAGTGGTTCCTACAGTAAGGTAGTGGTGTGAAGGTGTTGCTGACCCTGCTGTAGTGGTTCCTACAGTAAGGTAGTGGTGGTGTTTCTGACCCTGCTGTAGTGGTTCCTACAGTAAGGTAGTGGTGTGAAGGTGTTGTTGACCCTGCTGTAGTGGTTCCTACAGTAAGGTAGTGGTGTGGTGCTGACCCTGCTGTAGTGGTTCCTACAGTAAGGTAGTGGTGTTGCTGACCCTGCTGTAGTGGTTCCTACAGTAAGGTAGTGGTGTGAAGGTGTTGCTGACCCTGCTGTAGTGGTTGCTACAGTAAGGTAGTGGTGTGTGGTGTTGCTGACCCTGCTGTAGTGGTTCCTACAGTAAGGGTGGTGTGGTGTTGCTGACCCTGCTGTAGTGGTTCCTACAGTAAGGTGGTGTGGTGTTGCTGACCCTGCTGTAGTGGTTCCTACAGTAAGGTAGTGAGGTGTTGCTGACCCTGCTGTAGTGGTTGCTACAGTAAGGTAGTGGTGTTGCTGACCCTGCTGTAGTGGTTGCTACAGTAAGGTAGTGATGTGAAGGTGTTGCTGACCCTGCTGTAGTGGTTCCTACACTAAGGTAGTGGTGTTGCTGACCCTGCTGTAGTGGTTCCTACAGTAAGGTAGTGGTGTGAAGGTGTTGCTGTGGTGTTGCTGACCCTGCTGTAGTGGTTCCTACAGTAAGGTAGTGGTGTGAAGGTGTTGCTGACCCTGCTGTAGTGGTTCCTACAGTAAGGTAGTGGTGTTGCTGACCCTGCTGTAGTGGTTGCTACAGTAAGGTAGTGATGTGAAGGTGTTGCTGACCCTGCTGTAGTGGTTCCTACAGTAAGGTAGTGGTGTTGCTGACCCTGCTGTAGTGGTTGCTACAGTAAGGTAGTGATGTGAAGGTGTTGCTGACCCTGCTGTAGTGGTTCCTACAGTAAGGTAGTGGTGTTGCTGACCCTGCTGTAGTGGTTCCTACAGTAAGGTAGTGGTGTGAAGGTGTTGTTGACCCTGCTGTAGTGGTTCCTACAGTAAAGTGGTGTTGCTGACCCTGCTGTAGTGGTTCCTACAGTAAGGTGTGAAGGTGTTGCTGACCCTGCTGTAGTGGTTCCTACAGTAAGGTAGTGGTGTTGCTGACCCTGCTGTAGTGGTTCCTACAGTAAGGTAGTGGTGTTGCTGACCCTGCTGTAGTGGTTCCTACAGTAAGGTAGTGTGTGTTGCTGACCCTGCTGTAGTGGTTCCTACAGTAAGGTAGTAAGGTGACCCTGCTGTAGTGGTTCCTACAGTGTTGCTGACCCTGCTGTAGTGGTTCCTACAGTAAGGTAGTGATGTGAAGGTGGTGACCCTGCTGAGTGGTGAAGGTGTTGTTTGACCCTGCTGTAGTGGTTCCTACAGTAAGGTAGTGGTGTGAAGGTGTTGTTGACCCTGCTGTAGTGGTTCCTACAGTAAGGTAGTGGTGTGAGGGAGTTTTAACAGTAACACTCACAAGCCTGTGGCTGAACCTGCTGCTTCCGTAGAACAGATCTGACTGTAGAAATGTTTGGTTTGTTTAACTCACATGGTTTCAGTGTTATTGGGGAGAAGAGAGAAAAAACATGTTTGTATTTTCTGTAAAACCCTACGCACTTTTACAACCCTTTTCATTCATCATTAATTAGCCGCCGACTGAGTCGAAAAGGTTCAAGCTTTGCTCTACTCTAGATATGTTTTTCGCTCTCTGTCTTCTGCCTGCTTGCTTTCTCTTTGTCTCCCCCTTCAAACCCCCTCCTCTTGTTCTTGGCTTCACTTTCTCAGTTTTGGCTTTCACTCATATACCAAATTCATCCTGAAGCAATCTCCTTGATACACTGACCCACTGAGTATATTCTGAATCCAATCTCATTCTCTCTCCCCCCTCTCTCTCTCCTTCCCTCCCTCATCACACTTCCATCTGCCTCTCATACCATTCCCTCTCTCCCTCATTTATTTGAACAGGATTGGATGCATCAGCCATGTGGTGATGACATGGTTGTAGATTGCTGTAGACAGCAGCTCTTCATCCAACCAGAGATGGAAGCATCACACCAGACCCAACTAACTAATCACAGCTAGATCGAACGACATGACAACCTCCGAGCACAGATGCCGTTAAACCAAACCCGACGTATCAAACTCAGAGCCAAGTTAAATCAGATATGTCAAACTCCGAGAGAGTACAGGTATATCAGACCTGACATGTCAAACTCAGAGCAAAGTTAATCAGACCTGACGTGTCAAAATCACATCAAATCTAAATCAAACTCCAAGCACAGGTACTGTATATCAGACCTGACGTGTCAAAGAAAAGTTTAATCAAACCAAACCTGTCAACCTCTGAGGATGATTCATATCCAGGCAAGATCACAGGGGGCTGGTAAAGACGGCAGACCTGGTCCAACGTTTCTACTCGGAGGTGACGCTTGATACACGGATGATAGGTACCGACTCAGAGTTCAGATGAGTACTGCGAGTACTGCTGAGGTGTTATTCCTGGTTCTACCAAGTTAAGCCCTGTCATAAGTGGAGTGAGGTGACCTTTCACCTCTGTATCCGTGGTAACAGAGCCTGATATGAGAAGGTGCCTTGCTGCAGAAGAGACAGGGGAGAATCATTTCACACCTGCTGCAGGTGATGGGAGAGGTAAGGGGTAAAGGTGAGAGGAGAGATGAGGTGTGAGGGGTGAGGAGAACAAGGGTGAGATGGAAGAAAAGAGAAGAGAGATGAGGGGAGGATGAGAGGCAGAAGACTGAAGTGAAAGATGGTTCTGATGGGTGGGTGTTTTTCTCCTCTCTTCTCAATTCAACAGCCTGTTAGCACTGAAACTAATAACATTACGTGTGCCGTGACTCAGCAATAAACAAAATGATCAAACTTAAGAACTGCTCTACTTTCCTGCACACACACATAACTCACAACACATTTAAATCCATAACTCACACGCCCTCCTTCGACAGACTGATATAACTCCAGCTGATTAATTTGTCCAGGACTGCATAGTGGCAGGTTGGCCTTGCTGTAACGTTAGAGTAACATTATGTAAACGTTAGCTGAGCGCTACGAGCCAGGTCCCATTCCCTCTCCTGTCGTCCATCTTAATGGAAGTCTAATTGGAGTAATGAGGGCTTATAAAGTGTGTGAGTGTGTAAGCTAAAACAGTCACCCCCTGCCCCATTCCTCAGTGCTGAGTCAGTCTGAGGGTACGGCAGGTCAGGTCAGTGAGCGAGACAGACAGTCAAAGAGAGAGACAGAAGGAGAGAGAAGAGACACAAAGAGGGTGATAAGAAGAGACAGTAAGAAGTAGAAGGGGGGAAAGAGAATGACAGGAATTAAGATCAAGAAATAAGACTAGATGAATGGAGGAGAGAGAGAGAGAGAGAGAGAGAGAGAGAGAGAGAGAGAGAGAACTTACAGCTGCATGATCAGGTAGAGGTGGTTGGAACTCTCATAGATGTCCTCCAAAGCCACTATGTTCTCATGCTTGATTCTGGAGGGACAGAAAACACAGACAATGTTAGTATATTAGTCATGTACAACTATAACCCTTTAAACATATCCCAGACCATCTACATCCCCCTTTACCTCCGCTCTAGAGTCATCTCAAACACTTACTAAACATAAGCTCTCTCCCTCCGTCTCTCCCCCCCTCCAACACTATACTCAGGCCTTGCCATGGTAACTGCTCCATGGTGAAAGTGTATAATGTGTACACATGGGACATGCTTGTGCTGCTGTGGTGGTGGTCAGTGTGTCTGTCTGCGTGTGTATGTGTGTGTGTGTGTGTGTGTGTGTGTGTGTGTGTTTGCATGTGTGCCTCATGACCCATTTGCCGATGATGTTATTGCAAAGGGGAATAATACTGTACACACCTGTCGCGCACACACACAGGAAGCGTGAGCAGGTGGGGAGTTCAGTACGTACATTAGGAGTGTGTGAGATCTCTGAGCTCGTAGCGAGCGGTGGAGAGTAGAGATATGAGTCATAGACAGTCTGAGGAAAGATGGCTGAGATGAGATCACCAGGGAGGAGAATGTGTTTAAAGTCTCTCTGGCATCGTGGAAGGGTAAAGCAGATATGAACCTAAGAGTAGAGATAGAGGATTCCTGATCCCCTCTCATTACATGACAAATCCTTCCACAGTTAATGCCTTATTATTTGACAACTGATTATTTGTGTCTTAGAGAAGGCTGTGTGTGTGTGTGTGTGTGTGTGTGTGTGTGTGTGTGTGTGTGTGTGTGTGTGTGTGTGTGTGTGTGAATCCCTGTAGAGCGGCAGAATCCAAATAAACTAGTAGGCGACAGAGTGGGCAGAGACTGTGGCACGACACTATACCCCAACTTAACATAAAGCGAGAGAGCCTGATTATATCTTTGTGAATGTGTGTGTACTAGTTCTCTATTTTTGACGCATGTGTGTGTCTGAATGTGTGTACACACATGACCACTTTTAGTGTATACATATATATTACAAAAGTATGTGGACACTTGCTCGTCAAACATTTCCTTCCAAAATTATGGGCATTATCATGGAGTTGGTCCCCACTTTGCTGCTATAACAGCCTCCACTCTTCTGGGAAGACTTTCCACTAGATGTTGGTACATTGCTGCGGGGACTTGCTTCCATCCAGCCACAAGAGCATTAGTGAGGTCGGGCATGGATGTTGGGTGAATAGGCCTGGCTCGCAGTTGGTGTTCCAATTCATCCCAAATGTGTTCGATGGTGTTGAGGTCAGGGCTCTGTGCAGGCCAGTCAAGTTCTTCCACACCGATCGACAAACCATTTCTGTATGGACCTCGCTTTGTGCACAGGGTCATTGTCATGCTGAAACAGGGAAGGTCCTTCTTCAAACTGTTGCCACAAAGTTGGAAGCACAGAATAATCTAGAATGCTTATGCTGTAGCATTAAGATTAATCCTTCACTGGAACTAAGAGGCCTAGCCGAACCATGACAAAACAGCTCAGGCCATTATTCCTCCTCCACCAAATTTTACAGTTGACACTATGCATTGGGGCAGGTAGTGTTCTCCTGGCATCCACCAATCCCAGATTACTCCGTCGGACTGACAGATGGTGAAGCGTGATTCAACACTCCAGAGAACGCGTTTCCACTGCTCCAGATCCCAATGGCGGCGAGCTTTACACCACTCCAGCCGAAGCTTGGCATTGCGCATGGTGATGTTATGTTTGTGTGAGGCTGCTCTGCCATGGAAACCCATTTCATGAAGCTTCCGACAAACCGTTCTTGTGCTGATGTTGCCGCAAGAGGCAGTTTGGAACTCGGTAGTGAGTATTGCAACCGAGGACAGACGATTTCCACACGCTACGCGCTTCAGCACTCGCCGGCCCCATTCTGTGAGCTTGTGTGGCCTAACATGTGTAAAATACAATGTGTTCCTCACTGGAAGAAAAGATTAGTAGGTACATTAAGTTCAGTATCAGTGCTTAGGACACAAGGTCGCTAAGCAAAGAAATAGAAGACAGAGAGGGTGTTTTCTATAGTCGCTACCTACCTTAATCTCCTGTTCTGTCAGTGTGAGACTGTGGACGGTGACCTAAAGATAACAGTGAATGTGGAGTAGTGGGAGGGATGCGAGCGTGATGCGCGGTGGTGAAGGGTGGCGGTGTTTCCGTTCGGTCGCCAGGGTAACAGGTGTTAGGGAGGAGAAGGTAGGTGGGAGACTTACTTGCGGAGCACGTTGATCTCGTTCTCGATGCTGCTCTCTTTCCCCTTCAGGGCCTTCTTGGGGATACACTTCACAGCAAACATCTTCCCTGTAGACCTCTCCTGGGCCAACACCACCTCAGAGAACGCCCCGCTAAGAGAGAGAGAAAGAAAATATTTGATTCATCAATTAGCAAATGTGTAAGACAGTTCAACGCAAGTACAGATACTAAACACAGACATGAAACAGCAAAACAAGTTAACAATCTTTCCATGAGAGAGCGAGAGAGGTGGCAGAGGGGAGCTAGAGAGAGATTTATGAAGCGTAGTTCATTAATGCAGTCTCAGCTCCATGAATCTCATTGTTCTCTGTCCAGCTCATCTGAAACCCTCCAAACCACTCACTCACTATATCACCATCTCCAACACACTTCACAGCCACTCAGCTATCACTCTTTCGCTCTCTCCATCGCTGTCTCCCCCTCTCTCGTTTCTCTTTATTTATCACTCTCTCGTTGTCCTTCACTCATTGTTTCATGTTCAATCGCTCTATAATATGCTTGATATCCTCCTTATCCTTTGTCCCAGTTCCCTTGGTCTCTCTCGCTCTCCCTTTCTCCACAGTTCATGTTTATTCTTTCTATGTTCTCTCCTCCATATATCGGCTCCCTTCTTCCCACTTCCTCTCCTTCTCTCCCTGCCCCTCCCTCACCTTGTTTTCCTGCTGCGTTCTTCTTGTTAGCTCGGTAGGAAATCAAATTTCATATCTGGTTTGCTTTCATTCATCAGCTGACTAATGGTCCATGCTGCTATGTCAATCAGCAATGAAGGAACTAGGGGAGAGACAGGGTACACATCCTCTCTCTTCCTCTCCACTATTATTCTACTCTTCCGTTCCCCGCCTCTCCTCTTCCCACTCTCGTCGCTCCTGCCTTTGGGACATGGTACTGGTTATGAATTAATTCATACTTCCTTTCCTCCCTCCTTTCTGTCCTTCTATTTCACTCTGCTGATGGCCTTTATATAAGGCACAACAAGCATGACAACATCATTTTGGAAAGTGTACAATTTTAGTAATACAACCGTGGTAATATTCAACCTGTGTGTGTGTGTGTTTAGTGCTATAGTCCAGATAGCCCTAGAGCCATTTAGAAGCCCCCATTTGTTGATGACCACCGACTCCAAAACATCACCATTTGACACAACACTGAAAAGCTCTAAAAACACTGACGCAGAGATAAAGCAGCAATGCAGGCCTGTCGCCATGCTGCACACACACACACTCCCTTTCATTTGTGATTCGCAATTACAAACGGGATAGTTCTGGTCCCACTTGATGGTTGGTCGATTATTCACAAAATCATGGTCTCAGAGTGTTCGCTTGGTATCGCACACGTTTCAATTACTATTGCAGGGACATAACAGCCAGGCATTGTTCTGGGAACGCACACATGATTCTCATACATCTCCCTCCTCAGTCCTTCGCATTCCTTCCTTTCTCCTAGCCTCCATCGCCATCCTCTCCTCCTCCATTTCTCTCTGCTGGAATTCTTCTTCTCCCTTATATTTCTTCTCACGTTTATCACCAAAAGATGATTCCCTTCTCCACCCCTCACCTCCTCTTCTCACTCCCTCTGCCCTTTCGCTGAGTTGCTCACACATCTGTCATACTGGCAGCTGATCTTATCGGGTGTTCAGGTCTCTTAATGTGAAGAAGTTTTATTCTCAATGGAAACTAGTAACAGACCCATTGAAGTTAATCAAAGCACGCACAGCCTTATAAAATACTGTAAACACATTAAAACAAGTGATCTGTGATTAAGCTGGTTGCTGGTCGTCACTTTTACTCAGTGCATGAATTATAATGAAGCGAGAGCACACACCTGCTACACACCTTACAGAGGGGTCTGAACTGAGCTCCCTAATCCTACCAGCATGACCTGGGAGTACACATACACAGGCAACCCCTCTTACCCAGGGCGAGGTCACCCAGCCTCCACCCATCTCCCTGGGCTGCAAGAGCCAGCTGGTCCCCCACCCACTCACTAACTCGCTGGTCTGTGTAAGCAGCAGTCCCATTAGGAAGGCTAGGACTGGGTCACTATCTCTTTATACTATGAATGTGGATTTAGTCACTGCCCAGGGAGAAGGAAAGAGACTGACCACATACCGTGAAACCAAAAGGCCACAAAAGACAGGGAAGGAGAGAGAAGAGGAAACAGGAGATAGAGACATATACAGTAGAAATGGTAGAGAAGAGAGGGAGGCATGCGTGGGTGAATCGTGTAATTGATAGAGAGAGAGAGAGAATCCTATGTGTGGGTTTGAGACAGAAAAGACCTGTATGTGACCAATAAGAGAAAAGCTGAACGGCGGTGGTACAGTACAACAAAGACAACCTTTAAAGCATTCACACAGAACAGAGATAGAAGCGAGTTGAATAGAGCCACCACATGGTACATACAGTACGGTATCAACCCCGTCGATTGGCTGGAAATCTCTTTTTCTACATTGTTTTGGACAGGGAGCAGAGGGATAGTGTAATACAGCATCTCCCCAGCTGTGTTCACACGCAAAGGGGCTTTGAGTGTGTGTGTGTGTGGGCGGTTATTGGGGATTGACTAGGGGTTATGCAGTTCAAGTTTGGCCCTGCTGCTATTGCAGTTGATGGCGACATTGGGCGATTGCTTTTCCTCAGGTGTATAAACCTGGGTAATTGTCTCAGCGAGGCTCCAGTGGGTCTGTGATTGCATTGAATGGAAACTACATGGGCAGCCTGCAGCCAGTGTAGAGTGTGAGTGTCACTCTTAGACTGATATCCATTGTGGCAGGTCCTCTTGGTTAACGGGGGGCCCAATTGAATAATGCTGGCGCTAAGTGATCTCTCCTACAGAGACAAAGATAAGCTCTCATATGGGAGAAGCACGCACAGACAGACATGCACACAGATGCATGTGTGAGTGTGTGTGAATATTTTCCCAAGGGAAGAGTTGTCAAAATCAGACACACATCCTGGGTTTCTCCTCTAAAGAGAGAGAGTCTTTGTCTCAGAGAGAGAGAGAAGAACAATAGACTCACAAGGTGACAGTGACACAATAACACTGATACAGACATGCAAGATTAGTGGCTTCCCCATTAAATACAGTGGCTTTAGCGGGGCCGATTGAGTGGCTGCTTTAACCTTCCTGTGACTACACTACCTAGAAGCCTCTATTGTCATTCCATTCCATGCCTCAGCTGCAAGCTGTAATGCTTGGTTTCCTCTGAACAAGTGTCAGAAGTGTTTTGTATTTTTAGATGATCATTGATTTTCTCTCTTTATTTTAGTACCTTTATTTATAGATACAAATATAACGAAAACAGTACAACCACAACCCCTCATTCTCCCATCCATCCATCCATACATCAAGGCATCTATAAAAGTAAGTTAAATAGGAAAGAAAAACAGAAACAAACAGTAAGAAACAAAAAACAATGGGAAAAAAAGTTATACAAAAATTCTTAACAGCACAAATGGCCACTAGAACAGACATGACTGCTTACCAAAACTACACAAGTTACACAAAGTAAAAGACAGGCTTTCCATGTATTGTATTAATGGGGACCATTCTTTTTTCCAATTTAAAGTTTTATTAAGTTTTCTTGTTTTTCAAATCAACCAACAACACATTCCACATTCACAGATGTGACAGGCTTAAAAAAATATATTAATAATAATAAATAAATAAGTTATTTTTACATGCATACATACATACATCACACATATCCTACATACATGTACATACACACAAAAAATAAACATATATACACTGCTCAAAAAAATTAAGGGAACACTAAAATAACACATCCTAGATCTGAATGAATAAAATATTCTTATTAAATACTTTTTTCTTTACATAGTTGAATGTGCTGACAACAAAATCACACAAAAATTATCAATGGAAATCAAATGTATCAACCCATGGAGGTCTGGATTTGGAGTCGCACTCAAAATTAAAGTGGAAAACCATACTACAGGCTGATCCAACTTTGATGTAATGTCCTTAAAACAAGTCAAAATGAGGCTCAGTAGTGTGTGGCCTCCACGTGCCTGTATGACCTCCCTACAACGCCTGGGCATGCTCCTGATGAGGTGGCGGATGGTCTCCTGAGGGATCTCCTCCCAGACCTGGACTAAAGCATCCGCCAACTCCTGGACAGTCTGTGGTGCAACGTGGCGTTGGTGGATGGAGCGAGACATGATGTCCCAGATGTGCTCAATTGGATTCAGGTCTGGGGAACGGGCGGGCCAGTCCATAGCATCAATGCCTTCCTCTTGCAGGAACTGCTGACACACTCCAGCCACATGAGGTCTAGCATTGTCTTGCATTAGGATGAACCCAGGGCCAACCGCACCAGCATATGGTTTCACAAGGGGTCTGAGGATCTCATCTCGGTACCTAATGGCAGTCAGGCTATCTCTGGCGAGCACATGGAGGGCTGTGCGGCCCCCCAAAGAAATGCCACCCCACACCATGACTGACCCACCGCCAAACCGGTCATGCTGGAGGATGTTGCAGGCAGCAGAACGTTATCCACCGCGTCTCCAGACTCTGTCACGTCTGTCACATGTGCTCAGTGTGAACCTGCTTTCATCTGTGAAGAGCACACGGCGCCAGTGGCGAATTTGCCAATCTTGGTGTTCTCTGGGCAAATGCCAACGTCCTGCACGGTGTTGCGCTGTAAGCACAACCCCCACCTGTGGATGTCGGGCCCTCATACCACCCTCATGGAGTCTGTTTCTGACCGTTTGTTGGGACCCATGCACTATGTACCTAACCTTCTCCAGAGGCAGTGATGAGATCACCTCCTTAACCCACTGCATAAAGGAGGGAGGCTTTGCAGACTTCCAGGTAAAGAGGACAAGGTGGCGAGCTAGCAGCTATCGCATTTGCCTGATGCGTGGTAGCATTCTAGTCTAGGAGAAGTACACCAAAAATGTCAGTGACAGGTTGGGCCTAACTGTTGTATTACACACATGATAATGCCTCAAAAATGGGGTCCCAGAGGCCACTCAAAGATTGGCATGACCAAAACATATGTCCCATAGTCGCTGGACTCTGGTGGCATCTCAAACACTTGGGGTCAACATTTGGGTTTATTTTTGCCAACCTGTCATTTGAGTAATGGAGACGGTGCAAAATCTTAAACTGAAGAATCAGCCCATGCCTTATGCAGAATTATGTGTGGATATGTTCAATACATCGTCGGGGACATTGCCACCTATGTCTTGCTCCCATGCAGATTTTGTATTTGCAAAGGAAGGTGGATTCATGGCCTGTATTATGCCGTATAATGTGGAGATTGGGCCCTTCAGATAAGGATTAAGATCCAAGCACCTCTCGACTGGACACTTAGTAGGCTCGAGTGGAAAAGAAGGGAAATGCTTTTTTGGCAAAGCTGTGAGTTTGCATGTATCTAAAAAAGTGGGTATTGGGAATATTATGGTCAACCCTCACAGTATCGAATGAGACAAATGTGTTGTCAACAAATAGGTCACAAAAAAAACAGCAGACCGTTCCTACGCCAGAACTGGAATGCCGTGTCAATCTGTGACGCTGGGAAGAGATGATTAGATGTTAATGGAGAGAAGCCGCTCTCACTTGTTAAAGGCTAAAGTGACTTCGGAATTGGACCCAAATTTTAAGGGAGTTCTTAACAATGTGGTTCAAAACATGGGTGCCAAGGTTCATGGGCATTGGAGAGCACAGGAGTGAGACCGGAGAAGTTGGAAGGCCAAATTGGGCCATCCGTGTTTTCAAATGTAGAAACACAATAAACACATTTAGATATATTTGCTGACCAGTCGTGTAAAAATGTAAAAATTCTCTCTAGATATACCTTTCTCATTTGTGGATTTGACATATTTCAAAGTTGGAAATGCAGCTGTCCAGTTGTTTGAACATCAACTTCGGCAGAAAAAATTGAATAATTTGGAATAAGTAGAAAAACCTAGGTAGTACAATCATCTTAACAGAATTCATGTGAACTGTTAATGAAATGGAAAGAGACGACTACCTTATGAAATCCTGCTTAGTGCGCTCCAGGAGGGTTTTGAAGTTATGTTTAAACAGAGCCTTAAATGAGTGTGACCTTAATCCACAAATAAGTAATGACCTAATGCTCCACCTTAAATGGCAAATTAGCATACCCAATTCCTTCTGCAAACTGATTAATGGGAGCACACTTTTTGTTAGGTTTAACTTAACCAGAGAATGTCCCAAAACCTTGTAGCATGTCCAAGAGATAGGGTATAGACTCCACATGGTTAGAGATGTATAAAACATTGTCTGCATATAAGGACACCTTGAGAGTTATGTTGCCCCTTAGTATTCCCTTAATCCTCTCCTCCGCCCACAGGGCGATAGCAAGAGGCTCAATAGCCATATCAAATAGGAAAGGGGATAAACAGCAACACTGCCTGTCCCCCCTGTGGAGAGGGAAGTGGCTACGGTAACATTGTTGGTGCGAACAGAAGCCACTGGGGACAAAATCTTAATCCAGGAAAGGAATGATGGGCCAAACCTAACTCTCTCTAGTACTGTAAATAGATATTCCCACTCAACCCAGTCGAAAGCCTTTTCAGCATCAAGAGAGATGACAACCTCTCCTCTGGCTGTTGAGTTGAGTGGGCAGTATAAAGAACAATAAAATAGCCGCCGCATATTATAGAAAGATTACCTACCTGAGAGAAATACGGTTTGGTTAGAGTTAATGATGCCTAATATAATTGTTTCTAAACGGCATGAAATGACCTCAGTGAGAATTTGATAAAATCCAGCGCAAAAAGGCTTACAGGGCGGTATGAACCACAATCTAGGGAATTCTAGTCTTTTTTAAGCAACACCGAAATAGTCGCCTGGGTAAGTGTCTGTGGCTGTTTCTGACTAGAAATGATTTCATTGTACATTGAGCTGAGGATAGAGGATAATTTAAAGAAAGCTTTATAAAATTCAACAGGGAAGCCATCAGGCCCAGGGGCTTTACCGCTCTGCATGGACTGGATTGCCAGAGTAGCTTCATGATCACTTAATGAGCCGTCCATGTTGGTTTGTTCATTTGAATTGAGATAGGGGATGTCCAGATAGTCTAGAAATGCAGGCATACGAGGAGTGTCAGGAAGAGCCTCTGAAGAGTAAAGAGTAGAATAGAATTGCTTAAATTGATGTTGATTTCCTTGGGATTGGTAGAAGTTAAATCAGCTGCAACACAGATTTCAGGTATGGCGCTACTAGCAGCGGATTGTCAAAGATGGTGAGAACTTGCCAGCTTTCCTTTAGTGTTCATAGAATTCTTGCCTCGACTTAAACAGAAGCTGCTCAGTTTGTTTGGTGGAAAGATTGATACACAAATCGGAATTTGACAGTTTCTCTTTGTAGAGTTCAGGAGTCGGAGAAGAGGCATATCTGTTGTCCACATTTAGAATGAGTTGAGATAGCTCCGGTAAGTGTTTGGTGCGCTGTTTGTTGTCATACGCTGTGTATGAAATCATTTGGCCCCTTAGATAAGCTTTTAACGACTCCCACACAGTGAGACACATCAGGGGTGAGGTTGATCTGTAAAAGACAACAATGTGAGTCGATATGTATTTTTTAAACACACCACAGGATAGTAGTAGTGGCACAGTACTGTCCGGAAAGCGGATATCTAGCTGGACAGGGCTATGGTCAGAGATGACGATGCTATGATATTGGCTATTAGTTCCAAAAGGAAGAATTCTATTGTCCAGCAGGAAAAAATAAATCCTAGTGTATAAGCAGTGGACTGGAGGGAAAAAAAGGAGTACTGTTTAGCAGTGGGACTGCGCCTCCTCGATGGATCAGACAAATTATAGGATTCTAGAAATGAGCCTGGATCTGTCTAGACTTTGATGCGATACACAATTAAAATCTCCGCCCAATATCAAATGATGAGAGTTAAGGTTGGGAAATGTTGCGATGAGGTCAGATAAAAATTGAGTGTCATCCCAATTAGGACCATAGAGGTTAGTCAGAATAACCTGTGTGCTAAACCATTTCCCCATCCCTATATCTGCCATTAGTATCTGAAATTACTTTGGAGGAGACAAACGGGGTGCCTTTTCTGATAAGGATGGCTGCCCCTCTGGCCTTAGCACCTAAGTTGGAGTGAAGTATTTGGTCTACCCATCCTCTCTTTAGTTCATCATGGTCGCTGGCCCGGAGATGGGTCTCTTGGAGAAAAACAATGTCCGGACTTAAGATGAGCATACACTCGGCTACACTTGAACACCTGGTTAATTCCTTTCACGTACCAGCTGATAAAGCATGTGGAGCCTAGAGTATGTGAATTAGGCATAGTCGTAGTAATCAGAAATGAATGTTATTACGATCACATGGCCAGTGTGCTGAAAGGCTAGAGTAATAAAACATAAATAAAAGAAAAAAAAAACAGCTAAAAACTACAAAATACCCAGAAGAAAACCTTGGACCCCTATGCTGGCCTTCCCCCCCTGTTGGAAGGCTGCATTCTACCTCTCCTAGACTAGAGCAAAATGCTACCTTTCATGTTAAACTGAACCTCGGTAGAACTCTATCCAGGGCGAACATAATAAGTTTACACCTATGGAAGAGATTCTGGCCGTGGTGGGTGATGGGAGCCTCTCGTGCTGCCTTACGGAAGACATCCTCCTTCTCCTGAAGGAAGTGGAATTTAACTACTATGGGTCTGGGCGGCTCTCCATTCTTCGGTGTGGACTGTATGCTTCTGTGTGCACGGTCAATGTTGTGGGCGTCTCGAGTCACTCTCTCATGCCAAAAATGTGACAGTTCCCCCGGCGCTGTCTGTTCTCGAGATCCTCAACCTTGGAAGTAAGTTTGACGACATCTGATGATAGCCGGGTGACTTGCTCTTCCAGTGTCACCACTTTGTCGAAGTAAATATTTGCACCATCTTCCAGGCTATTCAGACAGGTGTCATGTCTCACCAAGTCTTCATTAACTTCTTTGGGACTGGGGGGCAGTATTGAGTAGCTTGGATAATAAGGTGCCCAGAGTAAACGGCCTGCTACTCAGGCCCAAAAGCTAGAATATGCATATAATTAGTAGATTTGGATATAAAACCCTCTGAAGTTTCTAAAACTGTTTGAATGATGTCTGTGAGTATAACAGAACTCATATGGCAGACAAAAACCTGAGCAATAAATCCAACTAGGAAGTGGGAAATCTGAGGTTTGTAGTTTTTCAAGTCATTGCCTATCGAATATACAGTGTCTATGGGGTCATACTGCAATTCCTAAGGCTTCCACTAGATGTCAGCAGTCTTTAAAACCTTGTTTGATGCTTCTACTGTGAAGGGGGAGCAAATAAGAGATGTTTGAGTCAGGTGTCTGGCAGAATGCCATGAGCTCAGTCTCACGCGCACCCGTGAGAGTTAGCTGCATTCCTTTTCCTTTCTAAAGGAATTGTCCGGTTGAAACATTATTGAAGATTTATGATAAAAACATAAAAAGATTTATTCTATAAACTTTTTGGACTTTGTCTGAACTTTCACCTGGACTTGAGTTTGGATTTGTGAACTAAACGCGCAAACAAAAAGGAGGTATTTGGACATGAATGATGGACTTTATCGAACAAAACAAACATTTATTGTGGAACTGGGATTCCTGGGAGTGCATTCTAATGACGATCAAAGGTAAGTGAATATTTACAATGCTATTTCTGACTTTTGTGACACCTCTCCTTTGGAAAATGGCTGTTTGTTTTTCTGTGGCTAGGTGCTGACCTAACATAATCGCAAGGTGTGCTTTCGCCGTAAAGTCTTTTTGAAATCTGACACAGCGGGTTGCATTAAGGAGAAGTTTATCTATAATTCCATGCATAACACTTGTATCATTTATCGATGTTTATTTTGAGTATTCCTGTAATTTGATGAGGCTCTCTGCACTTTCACCGGATGTTTGTTTGAGACAATGCATTTCTGAACATAACACACCAATTTCAAATGAGGTTTTTGAACAAAGATTAACTTTATCGAACAAAACACACATTTATTGTGTAACATGAAGTCCTGTGAGTGCCATCGGATGAAGATCAGAGGTTCGTGATTAATTTAAATCGGTATTTCTGACTTTTGTGAGGGCTCTCCTTGGCTGGAAAATGCCTTTATGGTTTTCTGTGACTAGGTACTGAACTAACATAATCGTTTGGTGTGCTTTCGCCGTAAAGCCGATTTGAAATCGGACACTGTAGCTGGATTTACAAGAAGTTTATCTTTAAAATTATGTAAAATACTAGAATGTTTGAGGAATTTTAACTATGGGATTTCTGTTGTTTTGAATTTGGCTACCAGTAATTTCACTGGCTGTTGGCGAGATATAAAACGGAGATATGGTTCTTCGGTTGAAGGGTTCAGTTGTTAGTGTACAGCTCACTACACAGACTGGCGGCAATTCCATGGGAACGGAATTACACTTTTACTCAGTTCTCTCACTTTAAAACGTATGTCAAACAACCATTGATTTCAAAAGTTTAACATACAATACACATCTATCTATCTACAAGGACTACTTTTAACAATTTCCACTGAACATTTTACAAAAACGAATTTAGTGGAAGAACTGTGCAGAGGCTAACTTTAGTAACGGAATTTATCTCCAGTTTCTATTCAACCAAGTTCTCCAAAATCTAACACACTTGCTCCAAATTAAGATACAAATATGTCTGCAGAAAGAATGGGTTGTCAGATATGACATGCTACCTTGAATTTGAACAAATCTCTTTTGGTTATTGAACTATAGTAAGTGAAGTACATTTTACACCCGGTAACGGAATAACACCTAAAGTCCATTGTTGTAGGAAGCTGCTATAGACCAAGTACTAACAGTCAGTATCTGGATAATATGTGTGAAATGCTTAATAGTGTAAATGATATCAACAGAGAGGTATATTTTCTGGGTGATTTAAATATTGACTGGCTTTCATCAAGCTGCCCACTTAAGAAAAAGCGTCAAACTGTAACCAGTGTCTGCAACCTGGTTCAGGTTATCAGTCAACCTACCAGGGTAGTTACAAACAGGAATGAAATCATAAACATGTTTTGATCACATCCGTACTAATGCTGCAGACATTTGCTTTGAAGCAGTATCCAAATCCATAGGATGTAGTGATCACAATATAGTAGCCATATCAAGGAAAACCAAAGTTCCAAAGGCTGGGCCTAATATAGTGTATAAGAGGTCATACAAGACGTTTTGTTGTGATTCATATGTTGATGTAAAGAATATTTGCTGGTCTGTGGTGTGTAATGAGGAGCAACCAGACGCTGCACTTGACAGATGTATGATATTGCTTGTTCCAGTTACTAATAAGCATGTAAACATAAAGACAACTACTGTAAAACCTGTTAAATCCCTGTGGATTATGAGGAACGGAAAAATGTTATGGTTGAGAGGATACCACTAAAAGAAATGGCAAATAAATCTGTCTGCAAACTGATTGGCAAACATACTGCAAATTGAGAAATCATGTGACTAAACTGAATAAAAAGGAACTATTCCATGAAACAAAGATTAAATATATAAAGATCGATAGTAAAAAGCTTTGGAGCACCTAAAATGAAATTATGGACAAAAGGCAAACTCAGCTGCATCATTCAGATGCCTCATTAAAATCACAAAACCCACTAATTGGCAATATTAGCATTTGTTGCTGGCATGTCATGCCTAACACTACACATTCAAGTATAACTGATACAATTATGAAAGACAAGCATTGTAATTTTGAATTCCGTAAATTGAATGTGGAAGAGGTGAAAAAATGGTCTATCAACAATGACAAGTCACTGGGGTCTGACAACTTGGATAGAAAATTACTGAGAATAACAGTGAACATTTGCCACTCCTATTTTCCATATCTTCAAACCTAAGCCTACTAAAAAGTGTGTGACCTCAGGCCTGGAGGGAAGCAAAAGTAATTCCTCTACCCAAGAATAGTAAAGCCCCCTTTACTGACTCAAATAGCCCGTTACCAAACCTTAGTCAAGTTTGGAAAAAAATGGTGTTTGACCAGATAATGCTATTTACTGTAAACAAATTGACAACAGACTTTCAGCACACTTATAGGGAAGGACATTCAACAAGCAGGGCACTTACACAAATGAGTGATGATTGGCTGAGAGACATTATTGCAAAAATATTGTGGGGGCTGTTTTGTTAGACTTCAGTGGGGGTTTTGACATTATCGATTATAGTTTGCTGCTGGAAAAACATATGTGTCATGGCTTTACATCCCCTGCTATATTGTGGATAGAGTTACATGTCTAAAGAACACAGAGGGTGTTCTTTAATGGAAGCCGTGCCAACATAATCCAGGTAGAATCAGGAATTCCCCAGGGTAGCTGTTTAGGTCCCTTGCTTTTTTTCAAAATTTACTAATGACATGCCACTGACTTTGAGTAATGATGACTCAACACTATTCACTACAGCGAGTAAAATCACTGCAACACTTAATAAAGAGCTGCAGGTAGTTTCAGAATTGGTGGCAAATAATAAGTCATAAATATTACATAAACTAAAAGCATTGTATTTGGGACAAATCATTCACAAAACCTCAACTAAATCTTGTAATGAATAATGTGGAAATTGAGAAAGTTAAGGTGACTAAACTGCTTGGAGTAACCCTGGATTGTAAACTGTTATGGTCAAAACATGTTGATACAACAGTAGCTAAGATGGGGAGAAGTCTGCCCATAATAAAGCACTGCTCTGCCTCAACACTATCAACAAGGCAGGTCCCCCAGGCCTTAGTTGTCGCACCTGGACTACTGTTCAGTCGTGTGGTCAGGTGCCACAAAAAAGGACTTAGGAAAATTGCAATTGGCTCAGAACAGGGCAGCACGACTTGCCCTTTAAAGTACATGGAGAGAGAAATAATATTCATGTAAATCTCTCATGGCTCAAAATGGAGGAGAGATTGACTTTACTAACTTTTGTAAGAAGTGGTGACATGCTGAATGCATCAAGGACTCTCTTTAAACTACTAGCACACAGCTCGGACATCCATGCATACCCCACAAGACATACCACCAGAGGTCTCTTCACAAGTCAAGAACAGACTTTGGGAGGCGCACAGTACTGCATAGAGCAATAACTACATGGAGCTCAATTCCACATCAGGTAACTGATGTAAGCAGTAGAATCAGATATAAAAAAACAGCTTATGGAAGAGCGGGGACTGTGAAGAGATACACAGGAACAGACACACACATGGTAGCACACGCACTCACACCGTCATATTGTTGTTTGGCGGTATTATACATTTTGTATTGTAGATATGTAGTGGTGTAATAATGTTATATGACGTACGGTTTTAGATTTTGTTTTATGTGTGATGTGCCTTAATGTGTTTGGACCCCAGGAAGAGTAGCTGCTGCCTTGGCAGGAACTAATGGGGATCCCTAATAAATGCAAAAATACATAATGTTTCCTAGATCTGTACTACACAGAAATGCATAATTATGGATATGAATGTCATTCTCCTTGTGTTTCACAAGTTTGGACATCACAGCACAGTACATTACAGTAAAGTAGAGTACAGTACACTATATTCTACTGTACTATACTTTTCTTTACTGCACTGTATTGTACTGTGTTCTAATCACTGTATTGTACTATCCAAACTTCTGAAACATACAGTACGCCTATGAGGTTTAGATTTGTTCCAGTCCGTTCAGTCTGTGGACGCTAAAATCAAGGCCAAGGTGGACTGAACAAATGGACTACTTTTCAGCGTACAGTGTCGGTGTTCAGTGGGTGAGGCTGTTGGTTACAGTAAATGGAAAGCGAGGAGGGTCATGGGTCGGTGTCAGTAAGAGCTGGGAGAGGTGACATTAACTAGAGAATGAAACAGAGAGGAGATAGAGAGGGAGGGGTTGTCCAGACTCAGACTGTTTTAAGATCCTTGGTTTGACCACAAGACGATTGGAAATAAAAAATATATTTTAAAGATATGTGGGTTTTTGGTAACGGAATTACAAGGCACAAGGCAAAATTTCTTACATTTACAGAAGATAAACAATCTCTCCAAAATGAAATACAAGTGTTGATACAAGTTGGCAGGGCTCTTTACCGCAACATTACTGTGTATTTATGATGCCTTTTAAGACTTCCTGGTAGATGTTTACTAAGACCCCTTTTCAATCTGTTTGAACAGAAATCAAAGACAGTACTTTTGCCAAATCTTTAAGATGGAAAATGGTTGAAAAAATGTATGTATGCCTTCATTTCCCAAAAATATAGACGCTTAGTTTTTATAGAAGCATGTCAAATGAAAGCTATGAATGTTGGTGCTCATGGGTCTTTTTCGATGGAAATGGCCCTGACAAAACAACCATCTACAATTAAATCCTGATTGCAAGGGAGGCATGCTGATGACAACTGCTGCTGAAATACATTCACAAGAGACAACTTCAAAAAGCCAGAATGATATTTGTTGGGTTCTAACCTTTCCCATAAGGTACTGGGAGTATGAACGTGAAGAGCCTGTATGGAAGCGCTACAACACTTCAGAAGTGCAACTTTGGTTTTGTCTGATGTTTGCCTGCTATTACACTAGCCCTGTACGCACAACATACCTGACGTGTAGACTTCAGATCCATCTAGAGAACCACTCACCACGCTGTGTGACAAAGGGACCAACCACTGTTGCAAGGTGTAAGGTGTCTGATGGGAGGGGCTCGGGGCAATAAATTACATTTAGACTGAACGCCTTCCCTTTTGTGTTACTGGGTAAGGCTGAGAGCTGAGGCACACCCACACACACAGAGAAAGAAGGGGATAATTGAATCTCTCCGGCTGTTGGTTTGGCGGGTGAAAGACGTCTGTTCAATTCCATTTCAATCAAACAGGGCACTGCAGAACAGAAATGTCTCTTTAGACTGTGACTGGACTCCATGCTCCATGTTAGAAACAGACAGACACAGACAGAGAGAGAGAGAGAGAGAGAGACAATTATACACCACCGAACTACCGTCATCACTGCCAAGCTCCACACTAACACCACACACACAAATTCAAAGAGAGCTGGGATGGAGAGAGTGAGAGAGGAAGGCGAGAGAGAGGGACGCAGTGAGAGAAAAACAAAAATTAAGCGGCCAAGAACGAGCATGTGTGTGTGTGTGTGCGCGTGTGAGAATGTGCTAGTATTACGACAGTGAGAGAGAAGGAGAGATAGAAAAAGAGAAGGATGAGATTGAATGCAGATGAGATGGAGCTCTTGGCCGGTCTGATATAGAACAGCTCCTGTATGGTCTCATATAGCTAACTGGCTAATTGTATCACACACTGCTCAGATAGAGATGCATCATTATACAGGCATTGCGCAGATAGGAGGTGGGAGTTAGAACAGGTGCTGGAGAGGAGGGGGGTACGGAGAAGAATGGTGCGTGATTAAATGACTTAAAAAATAAGGAGAAGCTAAATCTACAAAGCCGCTCTCATTAGAGTTGATTAAATGTGCCATGTTTTAGGACTTACGGGATGGAGACTATCAGCCAGACTCTCTAGAGTTTTTCTTTCTCCCTTTCGCTCTCCTTCTCGCTCCCTCTTTCCTCTAGAGTCATAAACTTTGCTATGAGGTTAATGTAGCATCTTCATTTTAAATGGAGTTTAACAGCTTTTTAGCATTCAGGACAAAACATCTCAGAATTAGCGAACTGCAACTAAAGTGTGAAAAAAAAGGTCTTGCATCGAAATGCAGAATGTGTTCTACTTAGACAAAACAAATGCATTGCATTGCACACACACACACACACACACACACACACACACACACGTTTGGTTTTCTAAGCCAGCATCATCATTCCAATTCCCAAAACTGAGATTAAACACAGCCCAGATTACCAGGGCCTCTCATATAAAATTAATCTCCAATCTCCCTGGCCTGCATTGTCCTCCCAGCAGAAACTGTTCTGTTCCCAATGTCCCCATGCACAAATCTCTGCTCTGACCTCAGCACACAAAACACCCCTCCATCAAATACATTCACTGTGGAAGATAGCCCATCAGCCCTCCCATCCTCCCATCAAGGTGCCCACGATCAGCCCTCCCATCAAGGTGCCCACGATCAGCTCTCCCATCAAGGTGCCCACGATCAGCTCTCCCATCAAGGTGCCCACGATCAGCTCTCCCATCAAGGTGCCCACGATCAGCTCTCCCATCAAGGTGCCCACGATCAGCTCTCCCATCAAGGTGCCCACGATCAGCTCTCCCATCAAGGTGCCCACGATCAGCTCTATAACAGAAATCCCTATACTCATATCGCAATTACAGCTCCACCATAAAATATCACTATACCGCACAATACTGTATGCTACAATATTATCTACAGAAGTTGCATTGAAAATGGTGTGCAATCATGAAGACTGGCATTGGCACATGCTAACAGTTCGTAAGATATAGGTTGGATGGTTGAGCCTATTCAATTCTGAACGGTCAAGTCCCGTGAGAATATACATAGTGTACAAAACATTAGGAACACCTTCCAAATATTGAGTTGCACCCCATTTTGCCGTCAGACAGCCTCAATTTACCTGGGCGTGGACTCTACAAAAAGGGGTCGAAAGTGTTCCACAAGGATGCTGGCCCATGTTGACTCCAATGCTTCCCACAGTTGTGTGAAGTTGGCTGGATGTCCTTTGGGTGGTGGACCATTCTTGATACACACGGGTAAATGTTGAGCATGAAAAACCCAGCAGCGTTGCAGTTCTTGACACAAACCGGTGCGTCTGGCACCTACTACCATATCCCATTCAAAGGCACTTCAATCTTTTTTCTTGCTCATTCACCCTCTGAATGGCACACATACACAATCCTTGTCTCTATAGAGTACCACAGTATGAGTCACAATACCCATAAAATCTAGAGGTCAAACAGGGAAATGGTGCCAATCGTTTTTCCACCATTCATTTTCCCCATAGGGGGTTTTAGAATAAGGGCTGTGTTTAGTGTAGGCTTCCCCTGGCGTGACATTTTGATAACCGTGTAAATTTCTCTAGGACAAGGTCATGCCAGAGTAAGCCTATACAAAACACAGCCCTTATTTTAAGTGTTTATAAAATCCCCTATGGGAAAGATTTATGGTGGATAAACAATTGGAACCATTTCCCTGTTTGACAGCTAGGTTTTATGGGTATTATGACAGCTCCACTGTGGGGCTCCATTGTCTCAAGGCTTAAAAACCCTTCTTTAACCAGTCTCCTCCCCTTCATCTAAACTGACTGAAGAGGATTTAACAGGTGACATCAATAAGGGATCATACCTTTCACCTGCATTCACCTGGTCAGTCAATGTCGTGGAAAGAGACTGTTTTTTTACACTCAGTGTATGTCTGTCTGAAAGCACTGGAGAGCAGTGAATGCCAGTGATTCAGCCCCAGAGGCCTAGTGTTGTGTGATGCGTGTTTAACCAGGCGACCAACCCTCTCGTCACAATGCTTTGTGCCGGGCTTATATTTTTAAAATAGCGCTGTTACCACAGCAGCAATTATCTGCCAATTATGGTTTGCATTCGTGTTCTACGAGCGGATCTACACGCGGACGACTGTGTGATTGTGAAAGCTTTGTCAGAGAGAGAGTGAGCGTGAGAGAGAGAGAGAGAGAGAGAGAGAGGGGAATGGGTGTGCATTTGTTATGCCTACATATACGTGCCTGTATGTGTGTATACAGTGTCTCTCAAGTGCAAACAAACAGACAGAGACAAGAGAACCTCAAAGAGAAAGCAGCAATCACGAGCCAAAACTGGTCCCTGAGAATTGCGTACTACGTCACATACACCGAGTGTACAAAACATTAGTATTTAGTTGCACCCACTTTTTCCCTCAGGACAGCCTCAATTCGTCAGGGAATGGCCCACGAGTCGAAATGTGTAAATAGTTAAAGTACAAAATGGAAAATAAACATAAATATGGATTGTATTCACAATGGTGTTTATTCTTCACTGGTTGCCCTCTTCTTGTGGCAACAGGTCACACAGCTTGCTGTTGTGATGGCACACTGGTATTTCACCCAATAGATATGGGAGTTTATCAAAATTGGGTTTGTTTTCAAATTCTTTGTGGGTCTGTGTAATCTAAGGGAAATATGGTCATACATTTGGCAGGAGGTTAGGAAGTGCAGTACAGCGCCGTTTTCACCTCATTTTGTGGGCAGTGTGCATATATCGGCTTTCGTCGATTCCAGAGCAAACATCAATTATTCCGGAGCTAGCCAGCTCCGTCAATCACTCCTGAGTTCCATCAATCACTCCTGGGCTGCAGTCACCTATCCGGACCCGTTTTACTGCCTACACGGAGCCCCATCGGGCCTTCACAACTGGACTGCCGACGTCATCTACCCGAAGGTGTTATCCGGCTGGCTCCTCCGTCGCGACGTTACCTGAATGCCCATCTGCGGCCTGCTAACCGTTAGTTGTCTTATTGGCTGCTATCTGAATAGACAATAGGACAATTTATTTATTTATTTTTATTATTATGTTTTCTTCTTGGGCCTCTATAACTATAGTTTTTATTTTTGTTGTTGTTGTGTGATTTGGATTAATCCCCTCTACCACACGGAACCCCACTAATCTACTGACGGAACGCAAGAGATGGCTAATAACAGACCTCCATCCTATGCTAGCTTGCTACCGATGGCTGGGCTAGCTGTCTAAATCGCCGTGACCCCCAACCAACCTCTCCACTCCACTCCACTCACCGGACCCTTTTGATCACTCGACTAAGCATGCCTCTCCTTAATGTCAATATGCCTTGTCCATTGCTGTTCTGGTTAGTATTTATTGGCTTATTTCACTGTAGAGCCTCTAGTCCTGCTCACTATACCTTATCCAACCTATTAGTTCCACCACCCACACATGCAATGACATCTCCTGGTTTCAATGATGTTTCTAGAGACAATATCTCTCTCTTCATCACTCAATACCTAGGTTTACCTCCACTGTATTCACATCCTACCATACCTTTGTCTGTACATTATACCTTGATGCTATTTTATCGCCCCCAAAAACCTCCTTTTACTCTCTGTTCCAGACGTTCTAGACGACCAATTCTTATTGCTTTTAGCCGCACCCTTATTCTACTCCTCCTATGTTCCTCTGGCGATGTAGAGGTGAATCCAGGCCGGCCCTGCAGTGCCTAGCTCCACTCCTATTCCCCAGGCGCTCTCTTTTGACGACTTCTGTAACCATAATAGCCTTGGTTTCATGCATGTTAACATTAGAAGCCTCCTCCCTAAGTTTGTTCTATTCACTGCTTTAGCACACTCTGCCAACCCGGATGTTCTAGCTGTGTCTGAATCCTGGCTTAGGAAGACCACCAAAAATTCTGAAATTTTAATTCCAAACTACAACATTTTCAGACAAGATAGAACTGCCAAAGGGGGCGGTGTTGCAATCTACTGCAAAGATAGCCTGCAGAGTTCTGTCCTACTATCCAGGTCTGTACCCAAACAATTTGAACTTCTACTTTTAAAAATCCACCTCTCTAAAAACAAGTCTCTCACCGTTGCCACCTGCTATAGATCACCCTCTGCCCCCAGCTGTGCTCTGGACACCATATGTGAACTGATTGCCCCCCATCTATCTTCAGAGCTCGTGCTGCTAGGCGACCTAAACTGGAACATGCTTAACACCCCAGCCATCCTACAATCTAAATTTGATGCCCTCAATCTCACACAAATTATCAATGAACCTACCAGGTACCTCCCCAAAGCCTTAAACACGGGCACCCTCATAGATATCATCCTAACCAACTTGCCCTCTAAATACACCTCTGCTGTCTTCAACCAAGATCTCAGCGATCACTGCCTCATTGCCTGCATCCGTAATGGGTCAGCGGTCAAACGACCTCCACTCATCACTGTAAAACGCTCCCTGAAACACTTCAGTGAGCAGGCCCTTCTAATCGACCTGGCCGGGGTATCCTGGAAGGATATTGATCTCATCCTGTCAGTAGAGGATGCCTGGATATTCTTTAAAAATGCCTTCCTAACCATCTTAAATAAACATGCCCCATTCAAGAAATTTAGAACCAGGAACAGATATAGCCCTTGGTTCTCCCCAGACCTGACTGCCCTTAACCAACACAAAAACATCCTATGGCGTTCTGCATTAGCATCGAACAGCCCCAGTGATATGCAGCTGTTCAGGGAAGCTAGAAACCATTATACACAGGCAGTTAGAAAAGCCAAGGCTAGCTTTTTCAAGCAGAAATTTGCTTCCTGCAACACTAACTCAAAAAAGTTCTGGGACACTGTAAAGTCCATGGAGAATAAGAACACCTCCTACCAGCTGCCCACTGCACTGAAGATAGGAAACACTGTCACCACTGATAAATCCACCATAATTGAGAATTTCAATAAGCATTTTTCTACGGCTGGCCATGCTTTCCACCTGGCTACTCCTACCCCGGTCAACAGCACTGCACCCCCAACAGCAACTCGCCCAAGCCTTCCCCATTTCTCCTTCTCCCAAATCCATTCAGCTGATGTTCTGAAAGAGCTGCAAAATCTGGACCCCTACAAATCAGCCGGGCTAGACAATCTGGACCCTTTCTTTCTAAAATTATCTGCCGAAATTGTTGCCACCCCTATTACTAGCCTGTTCAACCTCTCTTTCGTGTCGTCTGAGATTCCCAAAGATTGGAAAGCAGCTGCGGTCATCCCCCTCTTCAAAGAGGGGGACACTCTTGACCCAAACTGCTACAGACCTATATCTATCCTACCATGCCTTTCTAAGGTCTTCGAAAGCCAAGTCAAGAAACAGATTACTGACCATTTCAAATCACACCATACCTTCTCTTCTATGCAAGCTGGTTTCAGAGCTGGTCATGGGTGCACCTCAGCCACGCTCAAGGTCCTAAACGATATCTTAACCGCCATCGATAAGAAACATTACTGTGCAGCTGTATTCATTGATCTGGCCAAGGCTTTCGACTCTGTCAATCACCACATCCTCATCGGCAGACTCGACAGCCTTGGTTTCTCAAATGATTGCCTCGCCTGGTTCACCAACTACTTCTCTGATAGAGTTCAGTGTGTCAAATCAGAGGGTCTGCTGTCCGGACCTCTGGCAGTCTCTATGGGGGTGCCACAGGGTTCAATTCTTGGACCGACTCTCTTCTCTGTATACATCAATGAGGTCGCTCTTGCTGCTGGTGAGTCTCTGATCCACCTCTACGCAGACGACACCATTCTGTATACTTCTGGCCCTTCTTTGGACACTGTGTTAATTAACAACCCTCCAGGCAAGCTTCAATGCCATACAACTCTCCTTCCGTGGCCTCCAATTGCTCTTAAATACAAGTAAAACTAAATGCATGCTCTTCAACCGATCGCTACCTGCACCTACCCGCCTGTCCAACATCACTACTCTGGACGGCTCTGACTTAGAATACGTGGACAACTACAAATACTTAGGTGTCTGGTTAGACTGTAAACTCTCCTTCCAGACCCATATCAAACATCTCCAATCCAAAGTTAAATCTAGAATTGGCTTCCTATTTCACAACAAAGCATCCTTCACTCATGCTGCCAAACATACCCTTGTAAAACTGACCATCCTACCAATCCTCGACTTTGGCGATGTCATTTACAAAATAGCCTCCAATACCCTACTCAACAAATTGGATGCAGTCTATCACAGTGCAATCCGTTTTCTCACCAAAGCCCCATATACTACCCACCATTGCGACCTGTACGCTCTCGTTGGCTGGCCCTCGCTTCATAATCATCGCCAAACCCACTGGCTCCATGTCATCTACAAGACCCTGCTAGGTAAAGTCCCCCCTTATCTCAGCTCGCTGGTCACCATAACATCTCCCTCCTGTAGCACACGCTCCAGCAGGTATATCTCTCTAGTCACCCCCAAAACCAATTCTTCCTTTGGCCGCCTCTCCTTCCAGTTCTCTGCTGCCAATGACTGGAACGAACTACAAAAATCTCTGAAACTGGAAACACTTATCTCCCTCACTAGCTTTAAGCACCAACTGTCAGAGCAGCTCACAGATTACTGCACCTGTACATAGCCCACCTATAATTTAGCCCAAACAACTACCTCTTTCCCTACTGTATTTAATTAAATTTATTTATTTTGCTCCTTTGCACCCCATTATTTTTATTTCTACTTTGCACATTCTTCCATTGCAAATCTACCATTCCAGTGTTTTACTTGCTATATTGTATTTACTTTGCCACCATGGCCTTTTTTGCCTTTACCTCCCTTCTCACCTCATTTGCTCACATCGTATATAGACTTGTTTATACTGTATTATTGACTGTATGTTTGTTTTACTCCATGTGTAACTCTGTGTCGTTGTATTTGTCGAACTGCTTCGCTTTATCTTGGCCAGGTCGCAATTGTAAATGAGAACTTGTTCTCAACTTGCCTACCTGGTTAAATAAAGGTGAAATAAAAAAATATCCTGTATTCTCGAGAGCCGGGTCTGCCTACGGCGGCCTCTCTCAATAGCACGTCTATGCTCACTGAGTCTGTACATAGTCAAAGCTTTCCTTAATTTTGGGTCAGTCACTCTGCCACTGTGTACTCTCTGTTTAGGGCCAAATAGCATTCCAGTTTGCTCAGTGTTTTTGGTTAATTCTTTCCAATGGGTCAAGTAATAATCTTTTTGTTTTATCATGATTTGGTTGGGTCTAATTGTGTTGCTGACCTCTCCCTCTCTGGTGTGTCCACTGAGCTGTTGGGCCCACCTTGCAACCACATTGATTAACACTGGGCATACATCTTGCTAGCTGTCACTCAAATGCGAGGGGCTGAAGCTCATTGGCTATAACTTAAATTGCTAGGGGGCCGGCCCATGTTTGGGAAAATGGCGAAGCATAGCTTCAAGAAAAGTCGCTTTCAAACCAGGGATTACTGTCTTAATTGAGTTAAGACAGTAATTCGACTCATATATTATGCATGTATGAACTACACATTGACACAACCAGCCCAAAGTGGGAGGTTTAAAAAATACTTTTCGTCGCCAGAGTACGTCTTTAAGTGTAGTTCTTCCAGTAGACAGCAGTGAGATAATAGAAGATGGTCACTCTGTAAAAGGTAATTACACAACAGAACAGAGTTGAATGCAGACATGGCGATAACACCCAAGCTACTATAAAGAAATAAATACTAGTTCTATATCCTCAGATCAAGAAAGCTTACACCTTCTGTATCCTGTGCATGTGACAAATAAAGATTTTATTTGTAGTGTGCGTTTACCAGAGATGGTAATGTGAAGAACATGACCTGCATCAAAGTCAGATTAGAATTTAGACCAAGGACTAGATAGTGTAGTGAACAACCACAGATTTCAAGACTAAAAGTGGTGAAATTAGTACAAAAAAGTAGTAGTAAAAAAACACTCTTAAATCACTCTGTTCAGCCCATAGCTTTACATGTGTATCCTTAAAGAGATTGGTGGAGCTAAGGCTTAAGAGGGTGTGAACGATGATGAATGGGTGGAGACAAAGAAGAGCTCTCCAGTAGGTTTACCAAAACATTCACGGCCCATTTTCTCAAAAGTGGGGTTACAAGTTTATCAACTTTCAAAGCAGAATTACTTTCCAAATGTTCCTCAACTGCAATGTATGATATACAATTTTCTAGCTCTGTCTACTTTTAATCAATGTAAAAAACTATTTAAAATGTTGCTACATAGGACCGATTCCAGGTGGTGGGTCACATATCAATCTCTGTCGCCAACATAATGCTATAAACTCTGGGAAAAACAAGCCTGTGTTTTGCATTCCCCTTATCCTGATGTTAGCAACAGAGCGGAGGTGTTGCTAAGGAGCTTACCAGCCTATCAGAGTGAGTAATGGCTTATTGATGATTAGATACAGGGGATTGAACCTGCCTTTTCCAACAGCATGGGCCACTATAATGACCCTCACGCAGAGGGGGGGGTGCGAGCAGTCAGCCCTTTCTACAGCCCAAAAGGACAGTCATACTGTCTTAATGCCTCAGCTTCCCTCATCCGGACTCTTTCCATTCCAGTAAACACAGACTATTCAACGCAGACAAGCAGAACAGACAGCGAGGGAGAGAAAAAAAAGAGCAAGAGAAAGGGATGGAGAGAGAGAGAGAAAAAGGAAAGGAGCGAGAGAGATTATGGAAAAAGGTAGACAGAAAAGAAAGATGTTCAGGAGAGAGGGCGAGGGAGGGAGAGAAAGAGGAGAGGGAGAGAGAAACAGGAGTGATGGTTTATAATCATAAGGATAACGTGTGGCTGTTTAATTCAATGAAAAATGGCCTGTTTGAGTAGTAATGAAGAGAGGACACGTTTCATTTTGTGTCCACCCCTACATCATAAAATGAAAATAAAGATCTCTACCAGTCTGGGACTGGGATCCTAACTGCGTTTTCTCCTATTTGTCTTCTTCAATCTGCCTTCAAAATGCTACAACCTATTGTTGAATGGGTGGAAATCAGAAATGAACATATCCCTCTCTCTCTCTCTTACATCTATAATGTATACATACAAACTGGGAGGTGTAGAGGTTTTCAAACCACAAAGGATACATTCACCATGGTAACGGCTAGTGGCCATTAGAAGCTGGTACCGTCCCGGCCGGCCCGCTCATTAGGTGGCCGCCTATGGTTGCAGATTGACGAGGGCAGCATTTTCTGAGCTAAACTAACCAAGACGCACTTCCAACAACAACACATCAAACCTCACAAAATTCTGCCCAAAAACAATGACAATTTCTCTCAAACATATGGGCATATGGGAGTTTTAGGTGAACGCTGATGCCACCCTGTGATAAGCAGTGCCCACTTTGTCAAAGGCAGGGTTGCAAAATATTTTGCTGGTCCATTCCCAGCGTGCCTCTCCAGGGTGTTGTTGGAGAGATGCATCCACCAACGCTCCGTCACAAACATCACATAGCAGATATAGTCTATGGTAGAAAGAGTATGCAGACTTTTCTGTAGCCTACAGGCTGGAGATAAAATGTATGACAATGTAATCTGAGACAGACACTTTTTAAATCATGCAGGTTTCTCCCATCAAATAACCTAAATTGTGCTAAAAAAAATTTTTTTGAAATAAAATAATTCTCATGTCAACAAATAACATATCCTAAAAACAGTACATGTTAAATGGACAATATGGAATGGACAATCACTGTTGTTCAGTAGTGTCACCCCATTGACAGTGGGTTCAAGTTTGTATCTGTCCATTTTTGACAAGCTGATCACTGTGAAAAATAAAATACTTCTGCGTCTCCCGCTGTGTAAACACATTGCAAATAGGTTCATGATAACTCCTGATAAAGTTGAGTAGCTGATATTCAGAGCTCAAATAGCCAAATTGATTCGTCACAGGAATCAGGATTAATAAAGCCAATGGCAACAGCCTGTTCCACAAATGGTAGCCCTACAATATAAATGGGCATTCATAACATTCCATTGCAGCCGACATAGTAGGCTGCACCCCAGTAAGCACGAGCCAACATCTTTTGGATGTCCTTTTTTGGTCCTGTCCGGATGTGTTTTTTTGCGTTTTATAAACAGTAGGCTTACCACATAGATGGGCATTCATCAAATTAAATTTCAAGGTACACTGTAGGCTACAACTCAGTAAGCACGGACCGACACCTTTTGGATGTTTGGTTTTTTGGTGCAATCCCGACCGGCCTTGATTTCCACATTCACTGATTTTTGGTCCCGTCCGGACTAAATCTGAACCAATCATAGACGTCTATGTTTGGTTCAGATTTTGTCCGGTCTGGACCAGCCTTGATTTGATCCAAACATAATGTCTATAAATGACTTCTTTTCAACTTTCATTCAGAACCAAAAATTTGCCTGATTTCAACACCTAGAATTTCCAACATCCGGAAAAGATGCGTTTTCAACTTCCTGGAAAATACATATTTTAAAAACATACTACCATGGCAACCACTGGTTAACCTTTGGGCCGCAGCCAACAGAGGACTGGCTCAGCCCTGTTAGGAACTTAACAGTCAGTCAACCACAGTGCAAAAATCAATATGACCTGTGTGTTTGTGGTTAATCTATTACGCCAACAGCAGCTCTCTGCTCTGTATGTTGAGAGGTGAGAGAGAGCTGTTGTGATGACAGACCAGAGACTCGCTGATGCCAGTGGAGTTTAGAAGGTGACTCAGCAGTTAATCTTTATCATGACCTTGCAGATTTCCTATTTACTCTTAGAGAGAAGAGGGATAGCCTAGCATCAGCAGACCCTGTACCGTGTGTTCCCTTGATAGGTGGGCTCACAAACACACACACACACACACACCTAATGGACCACTGGGCATTATGCTCAGCTTTCTCGCTATACATACACCTGCTGAGAGGCACGTGGTCAGACACAGCCACGCGGTGTGCTAACAAAGAGAGTGAATGCTGCTACACCAACTCCTGCTAGCACACCACATGGTGTCAGAGGAAGGCTGGGATTAAATGGAGAGTCCTCGTCAAATCACAGACACGGCTTCCTTTTAGCTTGTTAGCATGCTAGTCTCATTCTGCTCACATCTGCAATTAGAGAGAGATATTGAAAGAAATGTTCCCCTTCAGTGCTCCTCTGTCACGACTTCCGCCGAAGTCGGTCCCTCTTCTTGTTCGGGCGGCGTTCGACGTCACCGTCCTTCTAGCCATTGCCGATCCGCTTTTAATTTTCCATTTGTTTTGTCTTTGTTTTACACACCTGGTTTCAATTCCCCAATGGCATGTTCATTATTTAACCCTCTGTTTTCCCCATGGTTTTTGTGCGTGATTGTTTTATGTATGTTTGGTCCGTTATTGTGGGCTCGGTAGTACGATATGTTATTGGAATATTTGAGTAAAGTTACTTGAGTTACCATAATTTCTGGACTATTAAACGCACCTGAATATAAACCGCACCCACTGAATTATTAAAAAATATGTATTTTGTACATAAATAAGCCACACGTCTAAGCCTGCTGGTACATTGAAACAAATTAACTTTACACAGCCTTTAAACGAAACACGGCTTGTAACAAAAATTAAACAGTAGCCTACCAAGAAAGTCATTGGTCACTATCTTCCTCCTCCTGTGCACTGAAACCACCTCCTTCGGTGTTGGAGTTGAATAGCCTCAGAATTGCTTCATCCGATGTTGGATCGTTTTCATTGTCGCTCTCGTCACTTTCATCCGGAGGCAAATTCCCCGCTGAGCTCATGCTGCCCCTTCAACACGCAGCAGTCCAGCCTTTCGAAACCGTTGACGATAGTGGATTTTTTGACAATGCTCCACGCTGTCAGGACCCACTGGCAGACTTGACCATAAGGTGCTCTTCGCATGCGGCCCGTTTTAGTTAAGGATTTCTCCCCACTTGTCATCCAAGCCTCCCACTGAACACGGAGCGCCACCTTAAATGCACGATTTACACTGATGTCGAGTGGCTGCAAATACTTTGGGCCATCTGCTTTTCTTCCCTCTGAAAGCTTTTGTTGTCGTTTTGCACTGAGTCAGTTCCTCACGCTGCTGTTTCCAACGTCTTATCAGACTCATTAAGGCCAAGCTCCCGTGCAGCAGCTCTATTTCCTTTTCCAACAGCCAGATCGATCGCCTTCAACTTGAAAGCTGCATCATATGCATTTCTCCGTGTCTTTGCCATGATGAGGGTGACAAAATTACTACCGTAATCAGAATGATGGGAAGTTTGAGCGCGCTCGATTTACGTCACATTATGTGACGGTGCTCAGTTTTTTGGCGGCATGAATCTTGTGAAAGCGGGAAAAATCCATAAATTAGCCTGACTCCTCTGCACCAGCAACACCTAGACCATTACATCCTCTTCTTTAATAGCAGAAGAACAGTGCAACCACACATACAGGTGTTCACAGGAAAGCAGGTTTGACACAGCATTACAGTGATTAAACAACATCTCCACTAATTTAAATTAGCATTAATGTCACATTAGTCACACACTCACTCAGTCATTCACTTCATCACACACACACAAGATTGCATGATTGTGCCTCGTTTGGGTGTTGCCTAACCTTAGTCATAGTAGAAGCTGATTATAAGAGCTGTTGGACCAGCCTTACCAACAACACAACTGTTTGTCAGCAAGCTTATTAGCATAGTCATTGATTAGCTACATTATCTCCAGTACTGCCTCATTACAATGACAAGAACGTGTGAGGGAGGGGATGGAAAAAGAGATGGAGAGGAGGGGCAGTGTAGACTCTAGAGCAGGGGTGTCAAACTCAAATACCCAGTGGGACAAAATGTAAAACCTGAACAAAGTCACGGGCCAACATTGAACAAATTAACCTTTTAATATGGACCCAAACAAGTTTTGCTTTAACATTGAATATGGAACAAGCATCGCTTATTACCATACAATATATAATTTAATAGTGGAGACATGCAAAATCGAATTTCAAATGAAAAACACATCAATGGCATTCATTTATTAAATAAATAAAATTTAAATAAAAATTGTATGCCTCTTTTCTATTTGCAGCATTCTGATTTAAATACCAAAATAAACTTTTTCCACTGGCTAATAATTTTACAAATAAAATGATAATAAATCAATCAACCATTCAAGCCCATGCCTTGTAGCAAGAAAAAGTGCATAAAGAAAACGTTAATTATTGCACACTGGTCTAATCTGATGTGCCCAAGCCAGATACCTGGCATCTCTTCTTGGATGCTAGTTCATCAATGTCTGGGCTCAAGCTCTGAGCTGAAGAAATCCTCAGTATCGAGCGAAGATGTTCATCAGTCAGACGTCTCCTGTGAGTTGTTTTGGTCATCTTCATCGAGGAGAAAAGTTGCTCGCATAGATAAGTGCTGCCGAACATGGAGAGCATCTGAGCAGCTTGGGTGCGGAGCTGAGGCATTGTGTCAGGGATGAACCGTGGAAACTGTGCGGCGCCCACAGCATCATACTTTGACTTCAGCGTGTCGTTGCACTGGAGTTCAATCAGCTCCATTTGGATGTTGGTTGGTGCATTTTCCACATCAACTGCGAAGGGATTACTAAGCAGTTCAAACTTGCATTTCTGGGCATCGAAGTCGGCAAATCGCCGGCTAAACTCAGCGGCGAGAACACTCAGTTTTTCAGCAAACTGTGCACATGGGAACACGGCGGTAGAGATCTGCGCTTTTATGGATTGGCAGCAGGGAAAATGGCAAGGGTTTCCTTGCAGCATCTGATTCTCCCACAGGCACAGTTTAGTTTTGAAGGCCCTCACTGCAGCGTACATGTCTGTGATGATGCGCCCCCGCCCCTGAAGCTGCAGGTTCAGCGCATCGAGATGGCTCGAGATGTCACAGAGAAAGGCCAGCTCACACAGGAACTTTTGCTCCCGGAGCTCTGCTGTATCCTTCCCTTTGGTTTCCAGGAATTGACATATTTCCTCACGCAGCTCGAAACATCTGTTCAGTACTTTTCCTCTGCTTAGCCATCTCACCTCTGTGTGATACGGCACGTCTGCGTATTCCGAACCACACTCCTCCAGAAAATATTTAAACTGGCGGTGATTTAGACCTTTGGCTCTTATAAAGTTACCTACCTGTGTTACTGTGGTCATAACATGTTCCATCTTTAGGGCTTTGGCACACAGTGCTTCCTGGTGTATGATGCAGTGGTAAACAGTTAGCTCACCTGCACAGTTCTCTTCCCGCATCTTCTCCCGAACCATGCCCACCAGTCCACTCTTTTTACCGCACATCGCTGGCGCACCATCTGTTGTTAATCCAACGAGTTTATCCCACGGCAGCTTTATTTCAGTTACACATTTGGAAACCTCCTCAAAGATTTCCTTTCCTGTGGTTGTGCCATGCATTGATTTGAATCCTAATAGCTCCTCCGTAACACACAGATTTGAGTCCACTCCACGGATGAAGACTGACAGCTGAGCAGTATCAGATGCGTCGCAGCTCTCATCCACAGCGAGGGAGAACGCAACAAAATCTTTTCCCTTTTCCATCAGCTGGTCATACAGATTGGTGGCAAGATCACATGTGCGATCAGCTATTGTGTTCCTGCTCAGGCTCACGTTTGAAAATGCTTGTTTTTTCTCTGGGCATACGAGGTCACAAACCTTCATCATGCACTTTTTCATGAACTCTCCCTCATTAAAGGGCCGGGCTGATTTTGCGATCTCTGCTGCCACTATATAACTAGCCTTTACAGCAGCCTCGCTTTGTGATGTGGCTTTTTTAAACATATTCTGTTGTGAAACCAAACTTCTTTTCATCTCCTCTACTTTCTGGCTCCTTTGAGTCATGTCCAGGTCCTTGTATTTGTCATGGTGTTTCATTTCATAGTGTCGTCTAATGTTGTACTCCTTACTTACAGCCACGTTGACTCCACAAACAAGACAAACAGGTTTGTCTTTTACATATGTAAACAGATATTCTGCCTCCCACTTGTCCAGAAAGCTCCTGTTTTCTGCCTTTCTTTCGCCATTTTTGGGAAGGGTTAGCTCACTGACAGTTGTAGCGTCTATGTTGCTATGACTACTGTCACAGAGGAGAGAGCGTTTCTGGGTCCTGTCCTGATTGGCGCGCGAAAACAGCAGAGCATTATGGGATTCGTAGTATTAGTGGTGAATGCGCTGTATAATACCGGCGGGCCAGCTCTAGTAGTAATTTGGTATCGTCTCGCGGGCCAAATATAATTACCCCGCGGGCCAAATTTGGCCCACGGGCCAGAGTTTGACACCCATGCTCTAGAGGGAGGGAGAGAGAGAAGGGGGGCTTGGATGTAGTAGGATGCTGTTATGAGTGTACCTGCAGCTCTAACAAAAGCCCCAATTTATAAAAAAACAGACCTGTTGTTCTGACATAGCTAATAACCACTAGCAATTATGCTAACAATACAATTATGAAGATGTTTAGGAGCTGCCGTTTGAATTCCCCTATCTGTAGTTCCATTACACCTGAGCACACAGTGTGTTAAGAGGAGGGAAGAGGGGGGAGGGATGCAGCCAGGATTGACTTCGAAATTGGACGTCTGTACATGTCCCGAGGATGTCGGGAGATGCCTTCAAAACCGGCCACTAGGGGCAACAGTGAGCGCTATTACCATGAAGTAAGCTTGGGTTTTGCAAGGGAGCTGTGGCAAATACTCGTTTTCACATTTTATAGATTTAACCTTATCCCAAACCTTAACCGAACAATTCAGAATGAATGCCTTAACTTAATGTTTTGACCCTATCCCAAACCCTAGCCCTTGACTCTTTGGAATCACTTCGAAATTTGACATTTGGAGAAATGTCAGAATCTGAAGTCAAATTGGTAAAACCGGGAGATCTTGATGTGATGCTCAGACACAGGGACACAAGCACACGCACGGCACTGGGTGGCGTTACCTACTAGACGAGCGACCGTCATCCCACCTCCACACTTCACTTCACTTTTGGAGCTACAAGGGCATGTATCAGGGTAGAGTCTTCTTATCTACACCCGCTCTCTCACCCTCACCTCTCCCTCGCTCACTCCCAAAGGCAGGGCTCTCTTACAGACATGGATAGGTAGTTTTATAATGGTGTTAAATCTGTAAAATCTAGTTATAGTCTGGCTCTGGGATCTGAGCTGACTCAAGAACACCATTCTGACAGGAGGAGGTGGAGAAAGAGAGAGCGAGATACGGAGGGAGGGGGAGATGGAAAGAGGGAAAGAGAGTTCTTTAGGGATTGAGGGACGGAGCACAGTGCATGGAAAATCCTGGATGAGGATACATACTGAATAGTGTGTGTGTGCGTGCATGTGTACCTTGTGAGCATTACTGCAACCATGGTGGTGACCAAGACTGCATTATGTGCACGTACGTGTGTGATAGCAGCGGTTTCTGGCTGGCCAGACAGAGCCAGTCTGAGCGCAGCCTTGAGTACCGTTTAAGGACAACGCTAGCCAAGCTATAACACACACACAGACTAACAGATCATGAATCAAGATGCAGTGCAACACAGCAAGGGCTTTGACATTCTTTAAAATATGACTCACAGACACACACTGCTTCTAAAGAGAAATAAGGAAATGGACCTGAGGTAAGTGTCACCTATAAAACAGAGAAATGTGTGTGTATATAGTGTATGTACTGTGAGTATGTTTATAGAGGTTCTACACATGTGTGTGCTTTCATGCATTTGTGCCTTTCTGCTTTGTGTGCTTAAATTGCCTGTCTGGAAGACAAATTGTCCTACTATATACGCCAAATGTTATTTAGACTTTGGTCTTTCTGGAGATGAGATATTATTCCAATGTTCCTCTGTCTCCATATGAGTTTGCCAATGCACTGATTCCATTACCTCTAATCACTTACTACTGGACTGGATATACCGTTCTTTAATTACCAAGACCATGGCTGATTTCCTCAGATTTTTTATTTATTACAATTTGCACATAAACACACATACTATACGTTACACACACACACACACACACACACAATTGCTTTCCCACAGTAAGGTGTGACAGTGTTGACTCAGGGGAGAGAGAGGTTCATTGTAAGGAGAACTGGAGAGAAACTGTAGCTGCTACCTAACTATAGCACTGGAGAGAGAGCGAGAGAGAGAACGAGAGAGGGCAGGACAGAGAAAACAGAAGATGATAGGAAAGAAGAAGGATGTTAGAGATGCTTTAGCAAAAGACTTAAAGCTGGCAGGGTTAGGGGTCAGAGGTAAGAAGTTGCAAAAGGTTTTGTTGTTTGGATGAGACATTTCCTCCCACCAATCTGAAGGTTTACCATCAGCCATGCTATTGTGACAGAGACACTTGGCAAAAATAGAGAATGACAAGAGAAATCTCTTTTACGTCCTCATATCCCTCAACTCACCCTCTCTAGGCCTATATTTTCCTTCCCTTAAATCCCGCCTCCCTTCCACTCATCAGTTGGGGTGATAGGATTGGCCCTTAGAGAGCAGGAAGTGGAGGTGAGAGGAACACACCGTTGATAAGTTGAGAAAGGGCAGGGAGCAACAGGATCCATGGTAACAGCAGGCAGGTCCCATCCCATCAAGGCTATAGCGTTTAACCCCATGTAACTAAGGGAAGGTTCCTTGGCTCAAAGCCATCAATTCATAGCCTGTAGATGCACTACATGAACAAAAGTATGTGGACACCGGCTGATCGAACATCTTTGTCCAAAATTATGGGCATTAATATGGAGTTGGTCCTCCCCGTCATGACGTTGCCCTCTTTGGGTACAGCGAGCACCCCTCCCCCGCCTCCACTCAGGCTGCTGCGACCTCAGGTCGTAAATTCCTGGAGGAGATTATCTCCTCTCAGTATAGAGAGAGAGTGAGTTTTCATAGAGAGAACAAAGGAATTTCTTCCCACTCACAGAACTGGAGGTCAAAAAAGTATTTATGTTCTGGAGAACGTATAAAAGATCGGTGAAGAATCCAGCTACGAACTGGTCAGTTTGCTACAATTTTGTGAAACTCATGAGAGACAATACGGCTACATTACCATAACGCTGTTTATACAATAGCCTCAGATATGAGGCTTACATCTAATTGTTGTATAAGATGAATGAGTGAGGATGATACTGCTTGTGAAATTGTGTAATGTGATTTTGGACTATTTAATGAAGTAAACTCCAATTCCCTTTGGAGAATAACTAAATCAGAGGACCGCCCATGAGCACAGTTATGGTCTGGCGTCCTGGGACAGCCCCTTTTCTGCTCTTATGAATAAAACCCCCACCTGGGTTTTCTGTCACCAGACCGAGCTTACCTCAATTTCGAGGGGGCTAAGGGTTGAGAGGAGACCAGCTTCCCTTGATAACGAGAGGCCAAGGTTTGAGAGGAGACCATAAACCTAAGATTTGAGTAGATGGCTGAATCTTTTAACCATACCACGTGGTTAAACTCTTAGACTATAGATACTGACAGAATAAGAACAAGTCTTTGATATTAATTACTAGTCTGCAGCTAGGAATTCAGTATCATTGAACGCGAAGACCGACAACCGCCGAAACATCTATTCTATAACGACATGAAAGAATGTCACTCTGAACTACCCATTCTAACCACGACAGAGAGGGGGGACAGACTCACCAACAGAAACAAACTTTAACAGACATCCCGACGACACACTGAGCGTAAATATGTATATTGATTGCAATTATTCCCGAATGAGTGAGCGTTCATGTGCAAAGGATTAGCATTTCAATTGTTATAATTATCAACTTTGTAGTGTCTCATCTCAGTTGACCCCCACTTCCCTTTGTGTCCACCAAGCCGCGATACCGATTTATCCCACTAGGGAAACTCCATTATCCTTTCCTTGCATCTATCTACTGTTTGTTCATGCATTTCTGTGAATTACTTAGTAAATAAATGATTTAAGACAATTGATGTATGGACGACTCATAGTGAAGACTGGGTTCGTGCAGATAACCAACAATTTACGACGTTTGGAATGAGACTAACATGAGGTAATAATTCATTCATTCGAAGACTAAGTGATATTCAAATATCTGAAAGTTATATTAGGAAAATTCTAACTTTATAATCTGAATATTTTCTTTGGTGCCCCAACTTCCTAGTTAATTACAGTTACATGATTAATCAGTTTAATCGCGTAATAATAAGTACAGAGAGTTATTTGATAAATAATCCTTCTGTTTTAATGATGCCAAAGACACGACATCCCTTTGCTGCTACAAAAGCCTCCACTCTTCTGCGAAGGCTTTCCACCAGATGTTAAAACATTGCTGCGGGGACTTCCATTCAGCCACAAGAACATTAGTGAGGTCGGGTACTGATGTTGGGCGATTAGGCCTGGCTCGCAGTCGGCGTTCCAATTCACCCCAACAGTGTTCGATGTGGTTTAGGTCAGGGCTTTGTGTAGGCCAGTCAAGTTCATCCACACAGATCTCAACAAACCATTTCTGTATGGACCTCGCTTTGTGCATTGGGACATTGTCATGCTGAAACAGAAAAGGGCCTTCCCCAAACTGTTGCCACAAAGTTGGAAGCACAGAATCGTCTAGAATGTCATCGTATGCTGTAGCATTACGATTTTCTCTTCACTGAAAATAAGGGCCTAGCCCGAACCATGAAAAAACAGCCCCAGACCATTATTCCTCCTATGTATTGAGGCAGGTAGCGTTCTCCTGGCGTCCACTAAACCCAGATTCGCCTGTCGGACTGCCAGATTGTGAAGCGTGATTCATCACCCCAGAGAACGTGTTTCCACTGCTCCAGAGTCCAAAGGTGGTGAGCTTTACATCACTCCAGCCGACGCTGCATTGCGCATGGTGATCTTAGGCTTGTGTGCTGCTCGACCATGGAAACCCATTTCATGAAGCTCCCGACAAACAGTTCTTGTGCTGACGTTGCTTCCAGAGATTGCATGGCTGTGTGCTTGATTTCATACACTTGTTCGCAACAGGTGTGGCTGAAATAGCTGAATCCACTCATTTGAAGGCATGTCCACATACTTTTGTATATATAGTGCATCTGGAGTCCCACCAATGCTGTTAACCCTTTGAGGAGTATTTATATACAGTACCAGTCAAACGTTTGGACACATACTCATTCAAGGGTTTTTCTTTATTATTACTACATTGTAGAATAATAGTGAAGACATCAAAACTATGAAATAACACATATGGAATCATGAAGTTTCCAAAAAAGTGTTGAACAAATTTGAGATTCCGCAAAGTAGCCACCCTTTGCCTTGATGACAGCTTTGCACGCTAAAATATTGGTTACTACATGATTCCATGTGTTATTTCATAGTTTTGATGTCTTCACTAATATTCTACACAGAAAATAGTACAAATAAAGAAAAACCCTGGAATGAGTAGGTGTCCTAACTTTTGACTGGCACTGTATGTTGTTATACATTTAACCAGCCGAGCTGGTTACAAATACACACATACATAAATACTAATGTACGTACACACACCTGCATGCAGGCACTTTCTCTCCCTCTCTTTTCCCTACTTTTAACAGCCATTGTCCTTTCTCAAACTTCTGATGCTATGGGACAAATTCATCATGTTACAGGTATGATCCCAATATCCATACAGGATCCTCCTCTAACAAGCCTCTGATAGGCTGTGTGTGAGGAGAGCCTGGGCAATAGAGGGCCTGTTAAGCTGCTGTGGGAGAGGTCCTATGGATCTCCGGGAAACACACAGACATCCCTGACAGATCAGATCACAGGCAGTCTGACTCCAGCCTTGCTTATCTCACTGATACGCTGACAGTTTAAAACAGAGATATGAGTATTATTAGGTCTGCTTTAGTTGATATGGTGGGGACTGGTGATGCAATCTGCCGTAAATGCCATGGGATTGCCATGTAAGAATGTGGTGCGTGTGTGTGTGTAATCTAGCGACCTTTCTATATACACCGCACCACCACTTAAACCTCTCCTAGTGAAATGTCTGTTACGGAGGCCTTTTTCTTTTGTGTTCGCAACAAGACTGTTCCCACACCCTGTATGGCCCTGAAAACTGGGCTGCTTTAGAAGGGTAGACTTCAGTAATGCCGCAGCATTAAAACACATCCCAGAAGACACAGAGGAACCACTTAACATGTAGCTTCATGTCATGCTCCAGATCTGATGCGGCCGTGACATTAATTTGGTGGCCAATTAGAGTTTCTCCCCGCGAGCTCCTCTCACGCGTCTCATCAGTCTCCGATTGCAGAGCACGAGCAGCAGATGAGACTGGAGACGCTAACCTGGAGTTGAGGTAGTGTGTGAAATCTGAAAGCACACACCCTCACACAAACATGCTCTGTGCCTGACCAACTACAAAACAGAGTCATATAGGAACTAGGCCATGAGGTGTATGAAATCAAAGTCATTCGGTATGACTGGTCTATACAAATCTACACAGAATCATCGTGACTAATCTGTATAGGCCTAGCTGGAATAAACCAGCTACTATCAAAAACAACTTAGAGTAAGTAAGACTTAGGTCTCCCTCGCCTGATACCAATCCCATTCCCACGCAATGGCCGTTTGGAGTATCTAAATAGGGCTTTGATCCGATAATGGACTGGTGTTGATGATCATTAATACTCAATAGTCTGTACAGTCACTCGTCATGGAACCTCCCCAAGAGGGAGTGTTGTACACATGTAATGATGCACACACCTTCGTTTCAGCCAATTG